>NC_135497.1:386030454-386330454 GCF_052857255.1 Amblyomma americanum | reverse complement strand
ACATAGGTTCACCTTGGGGGTCATGCTTTTTAGCTGAAAATTTTGACTAGTTTATTTCAGGTAAATTAAAATATCCTGACAGTATATTATGATAATTGGGTATAACACTCGTGCGCAAATTTTGTTTTAGTTCCTATAATACAGGAACAGTAGAGTTGGGGGCCTGTACATTGCTCCAATAATATATCTAACGTTTCCATCGTACGCGTACATTGTGCAAAAAATGCACTCTACATTGGGTACATCAGGCATTGGTAAAAATTCGCAGGAATGATTTAAACCGAATGCTGACATCTCCACCTCTACCTTCACGGTCCTATCGGTACGAACTCTAGCCAGAGGTAACGAACTCACTGTTGAACACTGTATTGTTAAGCACAGTTTCTGTCAAAACCGCTATATCAGGGTCATGCAAACGCAGAAGAGCCTTCAACTAAGTCGTCTTGTTTACGACACTTCTGCAATTAACATTTAGTATTTTCAGGGTCTGAGATCACTTAGTCCGGAGTCAGTTTGATTTCTTTCTAAGCCTAAAGCGAGGAGCTCTTGTTGCATCCCAACCATACAGTACGCTATTAACGCTTAGCTTATCATAGATTAGCTTTAAAGCTTGGTGTCCTCTTTCCCCTTTTCGTGATAGATTTTCCACTGTTTTTTTTTCGTATTTCCCTAACTCGTTCAGAAAAGTCCTCAGCTAATCGTTTTGAGCATTCTTTGGTGTTTGTATTTTGAGCTGATTTTCGTGTTTTTGAGTAAATAGCATGATAGTAATATTGATTTTGTTTTCACATAATTCGAGGAGTTTAAAAACGACTGGTCGCGCCTTATTTATTTCCGTTTTGCCCTACCTGTGGCATCTTTCAACACTACTCACTGTTAAACCTTGTGCTAGAAAAAAACGCCATCATTTACTTACTTTTCCAGTTTCTTGCTGTCTCCTGGCTAAGCTGTTTGATTAAGTAGCTGATCAGGTTATATCTCCTGCCTTTGTTTTCTAAATTGTCTATCTAGTTCCTAACTGTGCTTAGCTGCTCCTGAAGTTCCGATATTGCCGATGTCATAAATTTTACTTTTGTGGCTAAGACATTCAGACCCGACAACTGTTTCTCAGTGCCATCAATTCGCTGAGTTGAACAGGAAAGTTTATTCTCAGTTATCTTTTGAGGCGCCTGAAGGCCCCCCTTTGTTGAATTAATCTTCTTCTGGCCTTCTAGCAATTCCGAGAGCATTTGTTTTTCAGTCGGGCCAGGATTTGCTTCAACGCCGCCGCATGACAACAGATCTATTGATAATGCGATCGCGCAAAAAAGGAAACTCTGAACACACAGTGGGCAGGACAGCAACACTAGAAAGCGATCGTCACTCCCGTAGCAAAGTGAGATTTGGAATCATTAAACTGGATAGCAAGGCAAAAAGGATTGCTTAGCATGCTGCCTCGTTTGCTGCTGCCATGCCCACAGTGCTAAATTGGACTGCTAAAATCAGTCAGCGCATTGTTGTCTGTGTACAAAAACTATTGTATGCCAAGAGTATTTAGAAAAATCATTAGCGTTTACCACGATAAATACAGTAAGGGTTAAGCCCAGAATTGACTCAGGACAAGTGGATTTTGCAAGTCACTTAATTACCATTAGCCGACGGCATTGCGATTGCACTGGGTCTTCTGAATTTCACTGCTTCTATTCTTCCAACATTTCGTGCGGCATGTTACATGTACGTGTGATGACGCTTCCATGCGCACGGGTGGCAGATGATGAAAACCACGCTTTCAAACTACAGCGTGAGAGACTGGCGCTTTCAACATCAACTCTCGTGAACACGGCTACGTGGCGAAGACGATGATATTGCAAGCACAGCACGAGAGCTTGGCAGTTCGTACAGGCAGGATGTTAGGATTTCTTCCAACTGATTGTTCAAATTAGAGAAGTGTATGAACCGACAGACTTAAAACCGGAGTGACATTCTTTCCTGGTGATGCGGTCAGCCTTACCTCGCCTCTGCTACTCAGTTGCTGTCTTTTTGCGATGTGTTTCTTGGCGTATCCAAAAAGCTTTGTAAACAATTTCGTTAATGTAAATAGGATATATTTTCAATCTTATAAATATCATACTTAAAAAAAGCTGTGGCGACGGCTTAATGGCCTGAAGTAGCGGCCAGCGGAACTCATTTTTTAGTCCCACCGCGAGTTGATTTCAGATCCCGCTACCCAAGCTTTAAAAATTTATGTTTGATTAGTGTCTTCCTCCGGTGCGGTGCTGGCTTTCCGTTTCAAACAGTCTCTTATGCGGTCGCTTAAAAGAAAACATTATTGAGGCCACTTGAAAATCAAATGGCTCGCTAAAATGCAGCATTTGGGCTGGATAATAGTAATCACTAACTCCCCGAGCATAGAGCGAAAGTTTCCTGTGGTTGCCATTTTAGTGCTCTAGTGCTTCTAATCCGCCGAAAAGTGGTTGTCTGTCCGAAGCCTGCTTCTAGCACGAGGGCCACCTTGGTCACGTGGCGCTGTGACGTCATCACAAGCTTCCCATCGGATTGTTAGCAAACTGCCCACCGTGGCAGTTCAATTAATGATTAGTCGCGAGAGATTCCTCAGGAACAGC
Source organism: Amblyomma americanum (assembly GCF_052857255.1). Classification (NCBI taxonomy): domain Eukaryota; kingdom Metazoa; phylum Arthropoda; class Arachnida; order Ixodida; family Ixodidae; genus Amblyomma; species Amblyomma americanum. The sequence continues at coordinate 386,327,851 of NC_135497.1, read as the reverse complement.
ATAGGTCTCACAAGCCCCACCAATGGCAGCACCTGCCGTCGCAGGGCAGTGGCGCGTAGCTTAACCACTGCACCTCTCTTCCTGCAGCGAAATCGGGACACCCATGTATCTGTGAATGTAGAGAATCACCAATTCTATCGCAGTACAAGTTTAAATAATGCGATAACACGCAAACTTACGTCATGTGACACATCAAGCGAAGTAAGCATGCTCAGACCAAGCAACAGCATCGAAAGTCAAGATAAACCTTGCGAAACAGGACTAACGGTGCTAGCACACGCTAATTCATGGTTAACCCCAAGCGAAACCACCCGCGATTTTTTTTCTTGCACGTCTACGCCCTAATCAAACGCTTAGTGCCAGTTACATATCATGCCTACTACAAATCCGGTTCATAAAATCAGGCACGCGATTACGCGGTCACGGGTCTTATTAGGTACAACAATAAACAAAGCGATGCTGATGTTATTTGGAGAGCAGTAAAACCTTCTTTAGCGCATCGTACAATGCAAGGCGGAGCGAGCGATGATTCAGACCAAGGTGGTTAAGGTGCTCGTTTATTTTCATGGTAAGACTACAGTGGTCGCCTTTGCCCAAGGCATTGCGGGCACCGCTTTCCTATACCGCAGTTCCAGAGAAAATAGAATATAAGAATAAGATATCACTGTACAGAATTACAGCGTGAATAAAAAAACTCCCCACCAGCGCCGCCAACAGGCTTTGATTTGACAGTGGAATTTTGCAAAAGCATTTTTTTCGCTGCAGCCACTTCTGTGAAACCTCACTGATCTGAAATCGGATTTCGTTCTGGAAAAGAAGGCATAGAATTTGAGAATTCAACAGCCTTAATAGGTATAATTTCTACGTGTTTTACTCTACACTGTGATCATCCGAAAGACTGAGGGCTGATGAAGAAAATGTTGACTACGGTACCATTTTTCCCCTTGGACTGGCAGCCACCCGCACGACCCGGCCAGTGGCTCCTTGTTATCGCATATACAGGGTGTTTCACCGAATACTTTACACAATTTAAAAAAAAAAGTTTTCGAGCTTGACGAGCGGTTTCTTCGGCGCTGTAGTACATCACTGTGACGGAGAAGGTGTGCTGCACCCACGTTTCGTGTTCGCCTCGTGTACCTCCAGAGTGCAGAAACTACGTCTTCCTCGGGATCTTCACCCTAAGAAGTAGCGCTTTAAAATGGGAATTCATAACAGGCGGCACAGACAGAAGCGTTAGCCCGGAATAAGGTTCGGGTCACCACCCTCGCCCTCAAACTGAATTCTGCCCTCTCTCAGCCACACCTCATCATGTCTTCCCTCCCTCACTCTCACCTCACCGTATCTTTCCTCCCTACTCACCATCGTCCTCACGTATTTTCATCCGCCCATCCTCTCCCACCCTCACCTCTCCGAGTGAAATTCTCATGAGGTGACGGTGAGGGCGCCCTCATGAAGGTTCTCCCTCGTGAGGATGCCCATCTCTGGCCAGTACAGACACAGCGGCATCAGTGTCTACTAAAGCAACATTTCTAGCATTGTTCACACACACAGGCACATTGTTCTCCAGCATTATAATGGGAAGAGGTATGGGCGAAATTGACCGTCCGGCGACCTTACCTCCATCGAACGCACCAGCTAATTTTCCTGTGGTGACGGACTGGAACGGCGATCGGGCGACGGGGAACGACCGCGTCGCAGTAGGGGCGGAGTGATGCTGTGTTCTGTGAGGATTCTGGCGACAGCCCGTCTGGTTCAGCTGCGTATTCGGCCCGGGACACCTGCAGCCGGGGTCTCTGCACGGCGATAGGCATCTTCGTTCTCACGGCCTGTCCCCGCTTGGGTTCTGAAGTACCACTTGTTGCTGGGCTAGTTGGTGCATAGTTCTATGCACAAACGTTAGCGCAAAACAAGATGCAATCACAAGAAAGTTGGACAAGACAACGCGCTTGGGTTATTGGATTCGAGACGGAGGACTCTGCTGCCGTTTGTAAACAACAATGTTCCCGGAAGATCGACCGTGCGGTACGGAGGCAATTAGCAACCGCCAACCCGAGCAGGAGCGGCTCACCCCTTCAAATATGCACGCTCGCCGGCGCCTCACCCATTCGGACTTCCCGGAAGACGTGTTCGGCTTGACAGCGTGAGAACTGTCGTTCGGAAGCGAAGACAACGCTCTCTCTGGTGGGGGCGATTGTCCAGCGGCACCCTCTCTCTCCGGCGAGGCATGTGACGGGGGCGTGTCCCTATGTGAAGTGGTGTGTGTGTGTGTATGACAGCGCAAGATAGGCCACGCCCAGCCTGGCGAAGACCTCCTCGAACCTGGGGAATCCTAAGGACGGGACCCTTTTAAAACCGGACGAGGAGTGCCATGAGGAGGAATCCTCGATCATCCTCAGATCTTCTCAGATCCTCCGACCTTCCCCCATCACCCTCCAATGGGTTCCTAAATCTTGTAAAGAATATAAAATAGACCTCCCGTACAGTTTCCTTCATAACCAAGTCCGACAACGTCATCCGTAGAAGGGACGTGCGGCACTGAAAGCGTCAGCTCACTCAAGGACCCCTCATCTCTAACAACTAGTTGGCAGCAGCTGGGATGGACCGTGTGACATCGTGCTTTCTCAACCGGTAAGCGTTTTGGCATTTTCTATAGGATTCGCCAGCCTTCAGATTTTGAGAGAATAATCTAGAATCACTGGGAAGTGTATGCCAATTGAGAAAGGGTAATATCACGACATTTTGAACATAGCATTGCCAAACCGGAGAAAGCGTTGTCATGAAACTTATGAAATTGTCAATGTCGGACTTGCTGTTGTTATGCGAGGAACTGTCAATAGAAGTACAGGGCAAAATTACAAAACCTGAAATATGCAAGACATTTCAAAAACACGTAGAGAACGACCAGCTGGTAGATACGTGGAAGTTGGTACAGGAGGAAAAAAGAAAAAGGGAAGCGGAATGGGAAAAAAAGAAAGAACGGCAAAAGTTGGAAGCTGAAAAAGAAGAAAGAAATCTAAAGGGATTGCAGCTTGAAAGCGAAAATCGAAAAAAGGCGACAGTACGACAGCCGGATCTCCTGAAAGAGCAAGCGATGTACAATCATATAGAATGAACAGATTCATGCAGCCCTATGAAAGTGGAAGGGACATAGGATTGTACCTGGGGAACTTTGAGAGAACTTACGAAAGGGAGAACTTTGCTCGCAGTACATGGCCGCAACAGCTTCTGACACTTGCCATGTGAAGTAGCTGAAGTCATAGCGAGACTTAGAACACAAGACGCAGCTGACTACGAAAAATCAAAGCCAGCCTGCTAAAAAGGTACCGGCTGTCAACCGAAGCTTTCCGACAGCGCTTCAGGAACGCAATGAAAAACCATAGCGAAGGCTATCCGGATTTCGCGTATGGCCTAAAGACAAATCTGCTAGAGTGGCTAAAAGGAGCCGACGTTTATGAAAGCCGAGACAAAATCATCGAGTGTTTTTGCCTTGAGCAATTTTATCTAAGCATTCCCCAAGTGGTGAAACTATGGGTTCAATACAGGGAAAAGGTCGAGACAGTTGAAAGGGCCGCTGAGCTAGCAGAGGAGTACGTTTTGCGCAGAAGGTTGAGCACTGAAGAGGGTGCGTCACATGCTCGAAATGCGATGCGAGATAAAGGGCCTAGCAGTAAGACGCGAAGTGCTAGAAGTTCGGAGCAATCGGAGGCAATGAAGGTGGCGCCAGAAAAGCGTGAAGAACAGGCAAAGAGACAGGGAGCAGACAAAGCCGCGAAAAAAGAGTTTGAGGCTAGTAGGACATTTCGTTGCTACAACTGCAATGGTGTCGGGCCCTTTGCAGCCAAGTGTACAAAGCAACGCTTGGTGTTCTCGTGCGTCGAGGATAACGCCGAGAATCTAGACCTCCTTAGGCCATTCCTGCACGAACTGCACGTTAACGGGAAACCGTGCAGGGTGCTTCGTGATAGCGCCGCGACGATGGACGTTGTCCATCCGTCTTACGTTTCCGCGGACGATTTTACGGGAGAACTCTCGTGGATAAAACAGGCAGTAGAAGAACACAGTGTTTGCTTTCCCATAGCTAGAGTGAAAATTTGTGGACCGTTTGGAGAGCTAATCACTGAGGCCGCAGTTTCGAAGGCCGTGTCACTTCAATATCATTACCTCTTCTCTAATCGATCAAACCAATTGCTACGCGAGAGAGGCCAGAAGCTCGGAAGCGGGGTGATACAAGCTTTGACAAGGTCGAATACTCAACACTTGCAGCCGGGGTCTCTGCACGGCGATAGGCATTTTCGTTCCCACGGCCTGTCCTCGCTTGGGTTATTGGATTCGAGACGGAGGACTCTGCTGCCGTTTGTAAACAACATTGTCCCCGGAAGATCGACCATGCGGTACGGAGGCAGTTAGTGACCGCCAAACTGAGCAGGAGTGGCTCACCCCTTCAACTGTGCAGGCTCGCCGGCGCCTCGCCCATTCAGACTTCCCGGAAGACGTGTTCGGCTTGACAGCGTGAAAACTGTCGTTCGGACGCGAAGACAACGCTCTCTATGTGGGGACGATTGTCCAGCGGCACCCTCTCTCTCCGACGAGGCATGTGACGGGGGCGTGTCCTTATGTGAAGCGGTGTGTGTGTACGACAGCGCACGTTAGGCGACGCCCAACCTGGCGAAGACCTCCTGGAACGTGGGGAATCCTAGGGACCGGACCCTTTTAAAACCGGAACACGAGTGCCATGAGGAGGAATCCTCGATCATCCTCAGATCTTCTCAGATCCTCCGACCTTCTTCCATCACCCTCCAATGGGTTCCTAAATCTTGTAAATAATGTAAAATAAACCCCCTGTACAGTTTCCTTCATAACGAAGTCCGACAACGTCATTCGTAGAAGGGACCTGCGGAGCTGAAAGAGTCAGCTCACTCAAAGACTGCTCATCTCTAACATTTCGGAGACCGGAGCGTCCGCACGGTCGGGAAAAAGCGGTTGGCGAAGAGAAGCAGGCGGCTGCAGCGCTGCTCGTCTCTGAAGCGGTAAGGGCGTCGTTCGAAAGGACGCGCAGATCGACGGCGTGAACAATAGCGGGATATGTGTCCGCTGCAGCCTGCAACTGCAGCTGCTGCAGTCGTAGGAGTAGACAGGAAGCCGCGTCTACCGAGAATGCCGTGCAGGTGCGCGTCGAGGTGTTTCAGAAGGCATGGTGTCGGGTATGTCCCCGGGTAGGTACTGGCCAGGCTGACGTCGGGGTTCGTAACAGAGAGCCCGATTTTCTGCTCCGTAAGTGTTGCGAGGCTCTTCATAGGCGCGTCGATGCCAGAGAGTGTGCTGCTCGATATGTGGCCGAAGCAGGGAGCACTGCTGGCACGTGTGATCGTGAACGACACCTTGAAGCTGAGGGGTCAACTCCTCATGCACAGTCCGCCTAACCACTGAGGCGATATCTTCAGATACAGGAAGGCCGACACTGGGGACGCTTGTGACATTCAATAGCCGCCAAAATTTGGGTGAAATCCGCCGCTACTTTAGTGCCTCAAATGCATGACAATGTTGCGTTATGTCCGCAGCAGAGGTAATGTTTTCTTTTTGTAATGAGAAAGCTATAGACGACTTCGGCAATCCCTTATAAATGGTGGCATACCTTGCCTTCATCAGGCTTGTTTTTTGTTGAAAAGCTGCCATAGTTGGAGCAGTTCTTCGTTTTTTTTTGTGCATGCTTTCCTAGGACCTGAGCTCTTCGTGCAAGCGTCTACGCGACTCTTTTCTTCTTGACCGCTGTATCGCCGAAGCACTTGGTAATTTCGTCCACAAAGCTTGTCCAAGTAGTCAGGTTGCCGTCATGGTGCTGAAACCACAGCAGGGCGGTCCTGGCGAGTAAGAAGACTACATTACTCAGCTGAACGCACTGTCGGCCCCAGTGGTTATACTTGCTGACTCATTCATGATAATGCGCCAAGCAGTCTTCAGCGTCGTCCTCAGATTCATCGGTAAACTTGCGAGGTTCCCGCTGATGCGACCAAGAACTGAGTTGAGCAGAACATTTGGTCTGAATCTCCTGAGTGGGCATGACGGTGACTTCTGACGGGAGTGGTGGCAAAGCAGTTAAGAGCAGGCTGCAACAAAAAGCCACGGGATTCAGGACGGCTTACCCAGCCAACGTCGAGCAAATATTGCTGCGGATGTAATGGGTTTATTTACAGGTGAACGTTTTACGGACTAGGTGAAATGCCGCAAGCCGCCAAGCAAACGCTCTTCGCGCGTCTTCCGATTCCTGCACGGTGGCCGCGTGGCTTTGTTTCCTTCTAACGCGGCGGCAACATATACCGGGCATCCCAGCTAAATTGAGCCAAGGGTTAAAAAATAAATTATGAGAGGCAGGTGAGTAAACCCTGTTGCATACCGGTGACACCACCTTGCACACCACAGACAATTTTTGTATCGCAAATAATTATTAATTTATTCAAGTTTAAGTATTCAAATGAATAAATATTGACTTTAGGCAACAAATTGCATTTGAAGAGTTGTCGAGACCTTCAGAAACAAGCATTCCATCATTTACGATAAGGAAATCCTCACGTGCGGCTTTTTTCACCTCCAAACAAAGCCTTCGAAATACAAAATAGACCACGTGACTAACTCACTTCCGCGCCACAATTGTGCTGCTCTCAAGCGTGGTTTGAACAAACGAAATCGCCTGCAACATGCCGCCTGCAGAAGCAGGCCAATATGTTGGCGGTAGGGTTTCTCGTCTGCATCAGCCATTGTTACACACACACACACACACACACACACACACACACACACACACACACACACACACACACACACACACACACACACACACACACACACACACACACACACACACACACACACACACACACACACACACACACACACACACACACACACACACACACACACACACACACACACACACACACACACACACACACACACACACACACACACACACACACACACACACACACACACACACACACACACACACACACACACACACACACACACACACACACACACACACACACACACACACACACACACACACACACACACACACACACACACACACACACACACACACACACACACACACACACACACACACACACACACACACACACACACACACACACACACACACACACACACACACACACACACACACACACACACACACACACACACACACACACACACACACACACACACACACACACACACACACACACACACACACACACACACACACACACACACACACACACACACACACACACACACACACACACACACACACACACACACACACACACACACACACACACACACACACACACACACACACACACACACACACACACACACACACACACACACACACACACACACACACACACACACACACACACACACACACACACACACACACACACACACACACACACACACACACACACACACACACACACACACACACACACACACACACACACACACACACACACACACACACACACACACACACACACACACACACACACACACACACACACACACACACACACACACACACACACACACACACACACACACACACACACACACACACACACACACACACACACACACACACACACACACACACACACACACACACACACACACACACACACACACACACACACACACACACACACACACACACACACACACACACACACACACACACACACACACACACACACACACACACACACACACACACACACACACACACACACACACACACACACACACACACACACACACACACACACACACACACACACACACACGCACACACGCACGCACGCACGCACGCACGCACGCACGCACACACACACACACACACACGCACGCACGCACGCACGCACGCACGCACGCACACACACACACACGCGCACGCGCACGCGCACGCGCACGCGCACACGCACACGCACACGCACACGCACACACACAGCGATTTCGTATGCTCAAACCACGCTATATATACATAGCCACCGGGTTGAAAGGTTTTGTCGCTATAATCTTGCAGTAAACGTCTGGAACCTCAGATAATTCTGTCCTTTCTAACGATAGGGTGACTGCCATTGTTACGAAATCCTGAGCGCTATTTTCTGTTGGAAACTTCACGCTTTATTATGCCACGTAGCTGCCCCATTAGCCTCCTTATTCTGCCGCAATAGCCTTCTTCTTGTGCATTTCCAAGCATACAGAGTGACGTCCTTATATGCTACGATTTCTGTGCCCGTTAAATGACATGAAGTGGTTAAAGTTAACTCGGTGCACTCTTTGACGTCATTCGTCTGTCTTTGTACAGCGTGGCTATGACACTTAAAATTGCACCGCTCCCTCTGGGAAAGTGAAGTTACAATGACATGAGAACTTTTAGAGTAGTACTGAGAGGTGGGCTGTACCTTTTCCAGGAAGTGACAAATCTATTTCAACGTTCAGAAACGAATGACTCTTTTTTGATGCTTTGCAGTTGACAGTTTTGCCCAAGTTGGTCCTTTATACTTGTGCCCTCACACCTGGCGGCCGGAATGCAAAACTAGTAGTTACTAGCGTGCGTCCTTTCTCGTCTAATACGAGGGGAGATCCAAAAGGTCGCAGAGATTGGCAAAAAATTTTGGTGCGGCAGCCCTATTCTGTTCAGTAAACGGCGATCGAGATCTTGCGATGTTTGTGGGCTTGTACCTATTTTTCGGTGTTAGTGGTTTTGTGCCAAGTGAAACAAATAAATAAAAACAAATCAAATAAATATCCGCGACAACAATTTGAACCCGCGGCGGCGCGAACAGACCAGTTTTGCTGACCACTGCACCAGAGTATTAGGCTATCGCCGCAGCCGACCACTCGCCCCGTTAAACTGCAACACACTCTCGCGCTGTGCATTGCACATCGCCTTGTTCAACAACCAATAGAGACTTTTAGACTTTGGCGAGGCTATCGATTAGGGGCATAGGGAAATAGCTCAGGTCAGCGCAAAGACGCAAGACAATAATGTCTCTCCCTCCGGTTAGTGTCCTGCGCCTGTGCACTGGCCCCTCTCTTTACCCTAAGCCCTAAACCGATGGCATTACCCTATTGTGAAAGTCTCTAATACTACTGTCAAACTAATAATCGCGCTTTGAGCTCTGTGGCGATAGAGACAGAGAGATGTGCGCTGCATGCGTGGCTTGGACTACGCTGTGGCAGAAACACTGCACTAGAGCAATATGCTTTGGCGTTCACAGCTGTGCTGCAGAAACGTTCACTGGAGCATAGCACGCCGACGTAGATTGGGTAAATTGACATCGAAGGTTAAATTTGAAGAGGCGCATACCTGGATCCCTGGGTTAGTGGGCAGCTCAGTCGCGTTTTAATTTAAGTGGCGGTGTCCACCTGCAAATTCTGCTTTCGCAGAGCACTGCTTGCTTAGCAATGCAAATGGTCAGCCATTTTTTCTGTTTCAGTTTCTTCTCCTGTGAAGCTTTCTAGGGTGCTGATTTTACAACATCGTTTTAAAATTATAAGAACGTTAGCGGCAGTGGCATCGTACTGGCCTTCACCTCACGTTTTTCCGCTTCACGCCTTGCAGGTTGGTGAAGATTCCAACTAGTGTTTGTGCTTTCTTTTCATTTCTTATTCTGCCGCGCGTTGGTAATCAGCACTGATTGTTTGTGTATACTTTTATTCTGAAGAAATTATTTTTATATACCTATCAGTGGTCAATATGAATCAATTCGTCCTGCTTGTCGCCATCAGCTCGCCGTTCAGAATCAGCCTGTAGTTTGTATAGAATGTGGCAAGGGTACCATGTAACTTGCTGTGGAGAAAAACACCACAGCTTCGGTCGACAAAAGAAACTTGGTGGCAAACATGGAAATGTCCCTCTTGTGAGGGACACCTCTTGTGAAGCTGCACCAGACGCTGGCCAACCGAAAAATTCTCAAGTGAACGGCGACAATCTCACAATATTGGCTGGGATTAACGCAAAGCTAGAAATGCTTTGCCACTGCTGCAGACTCTTTCAAGCATTGAACAATCGATTGAGCTATTGTCTACCAAATACCACAATGTGCTGAGGCAAGTCTCCAGCCACGACACAGAGCTAAAGTCTGTAAAGAAACACTTCGAGGTTGCTGAAAAAGTTGAATTGTCTGATTCTGTAAAACAGCCTAAAGCCGAAATGAACGACTTTAAATGGCACAACGGCAAGCAAAATTTTGAAATTCATGGAAATCAAGAAACGAAATATAATGCCATTGTGAAAGCTAACGAATCTGCGTCGAAATTGGGTGTCGCCGAACACCGGGCCAGCGAAGTTGTTACGTTACACAGGCTTCCAGGAAAACAGGCAAAGCGGAATGGAACAATCATCAGGTTCGCCAGCCAAGGAACGCGAGATAACTGGCTGAAGAATAAGAACAATCTCAAACTAGCGGAATCAAAACTCTTTGATGTCGAGAACATAACGCGACACAACACGGACCTGCTATCAATGGCCAAAAGCGTGGGCAACTGAGCATGATTATAGGTACGCCTGGCACAGAGTTGGCCGCGTGTACATCACGCGCTAAGAACGGGAACCAATACACGTTATCAAACCTGAGGAGGACTTGCGAGCACTTATCCGATGATGCTTGGTCGATGACAATATTTCATTGGTTTTCCAGGCGCTATGGCTAAAAAAGGTCTGTTTTGCCACTATGCTCCAAAGGACTTCGAAGGGTAACTCATAACCGAATGTCTCCTCTCTGCGAAACTCATAATTTAATCTCTGACGCGCACTTTGTTTTCGCAAAGAACAAAGTTACAAAGCTAGCATTGCTACATCTCAAATAGCATATTTTAGCGAGTTTTAAAAATAAAGAATACTACTGGGAATATTTACCGATTTTAAGCAGGCTTTTTAACAGCATTCATCATAGCAGGCTTTTGACTAAACTGTAAAAATATGCCTTCCGGGGGCCATTTCACTCATTACTTACCTCGTATCTTTCATATTGGAGACAGTATGCTAGTATAAAACCAGCAATCTTCCCTTAGACAGATAATAGCGGGCGTCCCTCAAGGCGGATTCTTAAGACTTCTTTTTAATTTTTATATTAATGCCATTCAGAAATCATCTATAGCGAGAAAGAGACAAAGAGAAAGAGGGAAGGCAGGGATGTTAACCAGTAGAGTGTTGTGGTTGGTACCCAGCACTGGGGAAGAGGGATGAGGGCATTGAAAAGAGAAAGAGAGAGGAGGCAAGGGGCACAGTAATTTGTACTATATACTGAAGATATCATACTGCTCTTCTCTATTGTATCAACAGAAAGAATAGTCCATCAAGCAGACGGTGCATTGAGGGCACTTCAGTTATTTCATTTCATTTCATTTATTGATCCCTTAAAGGCCCGAAGGCATTACATAAGGGGGGGGGGGGGGGGCATATGGTCTGTCAATAACTACAAGTATTTAAAATTAAGTAGAAAAAAAAACATAAGCACTTCACGGCACAACGGCATTGCAGAGATGCGGTTCGCTTGTGTTCTTTCATTCTGGAGCTGTTCGTCGGCCTGGTGCTTCACGCCTAGGCGGGGAGCACAGGACAGACCAACGCAATCCGAGCGGCACGATGAGTCTTCGACACAAATTTCCCTGTGCCGCATCATCGACTTCCTTCGGCTACAAAGGCATACCACCTGGTCCACTCATCGGAGACAAGCTGCGCCTCAGCTGACGAGATCGCCACCGCTGGGCTGGCCAATACATAGCACCAACAAACACTCAGCTGTCATTAGGCACGGCGCCACTGCAGGGATGCAGTTCGCTCAGAATCCATTTTATTTTATCGTGCAGGTGGGTAAACAGTACGGAAAATGTTTTTGTTCAAGTGGACCATATTTGATAGTACAGCTGTGCCCGCGGCTATTGAGCTTTGTATTTTGCCTGACGCCATGTTTGCGAAAGCTACTGCTGCTTTGAGGAGATATAGAAGCAAACCCGGGACCGGATATGGCCGAAATAGCCAAGCAACTTAAACGGAAGGTGAAATGGTTTTTGAGAACTTGAGATTCTTCAAGAAAACGAATCTATGAAGCTTCCAGTTGAAGCACGCCAAGTATTTTTTCGCCAGCATTTAAAATAGTGACGTAATCGCCGAATAAAACCGTACCAATAGTCAGGCTTCTCCTCACTACGATAAAGAAGTGCGGAGAAACTCGAGATGCCGTCATTGTAGCCGAAATTTCAGATGTCCGCTACCTTCGCCCACGAGGTCCAGTGAGCCTTCCTGCACCGCAAACAATGCTTCGTGCTCCATCTTGAGAAAACGAAGAAGCACGAAAAAACGAAAAAGACACACAAAAAGAGGACGAAAAAGACACACATACGACCGGACTGCTGCTAGTCTTCTTGCATGGCCCAGAGACGGCGACACAAGTCCCAGCAGTGCTTGAACTTCGAGGGGAACGACGCCTTGCTTGATGCAAAAAGAAAGAGGCCGGCACTGGCGTGTGGTCACTGCGATTAAATTCACACACGTGACAATAGGACTCTGTCTGGTTTGGTGGGATAGGAAAGAGCCCAGTGTAGAAGAAATACTATGCAAAAACACCGAAGCTAGTAATGCTTCGTGGGCTTCACCGTCGGTGGCGTTGGTTTAATTCCTTGCAACAACCATTTATTAGCTGGAAATGCAGCGCCGCAATATGTGACGTCATCGTTGCGGCCTCTGCCCATCGCTGCGCACTGCAGAAAAGCCTGACCACCAATGCGGATTTATTCTGCGACTACGTCACCATTTCAAATCCTAGCACCAAAATTCTTCACATGCGTTACCTCCAAGTTTCACACAATCTACCCCTTTAAACTCGTCGAATTCTAAAAGCTCTTCACCTGCCCTTTAATGAAATACCCTCAGATATTAAGGACATAACGGAAAATAAGTTGTAGGAAATCGAAAAAAAACTAGATGCACTAACCCGACTTGAGAATTCTGTCGCCTCTATCCGTCAGCTAATATGGACTGCATAATCAATAAACTAGAGCAGAAAATAGATTACCTGGACAACCTCAGTAGAGGATCAAACCTGATTATATACGGCTTAGCTGAAACGACGCTGAAACTAATGACTCTCTTGAAAGCACTTTCAATAAAGAAATATTACAAGGCACCCTAGAGCTAGACCCGCTTGCTATCGAATCAATTTATTGTTTATGTAGAGCAGGACACGATAAAATACGGCCGGTCGTCCTTGCACTCCTTGATAAAAGACAAAATAACCGCAAAACTAAAGAAAGTGGCATAAGCTAAAGGAAACGGACTAGTCGATTGGCGAACATTTTTCACCAAATATATGAGAACTGCGCAAAAAATTGTGAGAAAAACCGAAGCCACATCGGACAAGCGTGCCAAGGTGTCGCTGTCATTTGATAAACTTTACATCAGCCGCCTCATAATTGTATGGGATCACGAAAGAAACGTCATAGCTTGATTAGAAAAAAAAAACGAAGATCTAAGCCGGCCGTCGTCGAAGAACACCCGTTGCAGGGCAGAACCAAGAAAACATCAACAGCCGCATATTTGTATGGAATCGCGAAAGAAACGACATAGTTCGATTAGAAAAAAACGACGATCTAAGCCGGCCGCCGTCGCAGAACACCCGTTGCAGGGAACAGCCAAGAACTTAACAATACTAAACATAAATGCCCGAAGTGTTCTCGACAAAACTGATCACCTGGAGAACTCGCTACTAGAGCACGAACTCGATAAAGTAGGCACCACAAAAAACATGGCTGACGACAAACATCTCGACCGATGAAATCGCCTTTCCAAACTATTCAGTAATATGCAAAGATCATCAGACACGTGGCGGAAAACAGCACTTTTCATTTGTCGTCCTTCCACATGAACAAGAAGCTTAGGTCATATTTTATAAGCTAGGAGCCAGTGGTGCTCATATTGTCTTAGGTTGTGGTTATCGAAGCCCTTCTTAAGGGCACGAGTGCATACCAATTATTCAAGAGTTCATGCAACGCCAGATTCGCAATCCCAGTATCGAGTTATACTCATGGGTGATTTTAATCTACCTGAAATGGATTGAACTAATATGCACCACTAATCCCCAGGAACATATGTGATCATTCATTTAATGTCGAACTTCAACTTTCGTCAAACGGTATCATACTGTATCATGACACAAGATACAACGAAAACTACACTTGATCGTATATTTCTCAATGATAATTCTCCACTGGACAAAGAAAAGTCTGACTGCATCAAAGGGATCCCTGACCATGATATTCTCATTCGCGTGCTACCAATGGGAATAAATATCACGGCTCAAACCACATCAACAACTGTGTGTAAGTTTGATATAGCTGACGATGCAAATATATTCACCTATCTCGAAAATGAATATCACTCTTTTTCCGTGCGTTCGCGTAACACAGATACAGTTATCAATAATCTCTGGCTTGCGTTCAAGAACCATGTAAGTCACTGTATATCAAATTTTTTACCCCTGTTATAAAAACGCCCTCGAACGAAAAATTCTTGAATAACACGCAAGGCAATTCATGCAAAACGACGAGTTAAATGGTTTACGAAGAACACGAAATTCAAAGGAGTAACCACACTTGAACCAATAAGACTGGCATACACTACTTCAGACTTTAAGCAAACATCACAAAAGGCCGAACAACGCAACTTCAGGTTATACTTCCTAATTTCCTCACGAATAATCCACAAGGTCCTGGAAACATTTTAGCGCCAGCAAAAGTAATACCTCTCGTTTGTCAGTTGAAGAAAAGATTAAAAAAGAAAACGCGCATAATAACTACTTTCGTTGAGTATTCACTGACCGGAGAATAATTATGCAATGACTCAGAAATTGACCCTCTTATCATTAGCGACCCTAGTGTTTTTAATCTCCTGCTCGGTCTGGAGAGTAAAAAGCAGCCCAGATAAGATTACAAATGCATTTTTAAGACGGTATTTCGAACCCTGCAGCAGGTACCTATGTGTGATCTATTGCAAATTTCTTAGAAATTCTAGACTACCAGAAGACTAGAAAATCGCCAGGTATTACCGATCCATAAATCAGAGACTACTTCTTTGGTTTCTAACTTCAGGCCAATATCACTCATCAGTACCACATATAAACTACCAGAAAATGTAATTTAAACGCACCTAACAGTTTCTAGAGCACAATAACTTATTATCGCCTCATCAGCATGGATTTCACAGCGGCTTATCAACAGTTACTCAATTAACCGAAGTTGTGCATCACCTTGCTTTAAGTGTAATGACAATAACAGTCAAACTGACATCATATTACTCGACTTCGCTAAAGCCTTCGACTGCGCATGCCATTTAAAACTAATCGCAAAACTACGGGGTTACATCGGTGGTGGGAAACATTGTGCTTGGATTGATGATTTCTTGCGGCAACGTTCCGAGTTCATTTTGTGTGATCACATTCAACCCGAAACAAAACCAGTCACATCCGGATTTCGTCGAGGCGCTGTCCTTTGGCCATTGCACTTGTTTCTCATATTTATTAAGGACATTACCACCGACCGATATTACCTGCAACGTCAAACTCTTTGCTGACGATTGTATAATTTAAAGAGAAATCAGAAGTCATGAAGATAACGCCATACTTACGAGACAATTACAAAAATTTCGGACCGGTGTATTGACTGGTAACTGTAAATTAACAAAATGACATCTGTAGCAGATGTAGTAACTAGAAAAACAGCCATAAATTTTTTTGTAGACAATCAATAGTACTACACTGGCCTTCGCCAATGAAGTCACATATTTACATAAACTAAAGACCTTAGAGGGGGCAAACACATCGACAACATCACTTCGATTGCATTACGAAAGCTGTTTTTTTTTCTTGAAAGGTGTCTTCGCCTTGCGCCAGCAGAAATTTAAATTTCAGGTAATAAAACGTTTGTTAGACCTGTACTAGAGTATGCTAGCACTCTGGTTTGCTCAGTCTGTAACTAATATTTCATGACTTGAAAGAATGCAGTGTAATGCACTGAGGTTTTTCAAAACAGATATAAAAAAAACTTACTGATCAACACAAGTAGCTGTAATCTCCGGGTTCGAAACACTGCCAGCAAGGGCAAAGCGCGCGCGACTAAAATTCCTCTATCGGCCTCTTAATAATACTTTTAAGAACGATTCATCAAAGTACATTTCACTGTAAAAAAAAAAACGCGCATTAAGGAACCAGCGCGCGTATACGGTAATCGAATATCCATGTTACTGGGACGCTTTTAAAATTTCTTTCTTCCCGCTAGTAACAAGAGATGGAACTCTCTAGGCACGTTAAATAAGAATGATTCATTTTCAACTTTTTGTTCCGAACTAGAAGACGCGTTTCAAAAACTATTGTTGTAGTTAGATACCTTTTTTTCGTCATTTTTGTGTATTTCAAGGAGTAGATGTGTTGTGCTCATGTTAAGGCGTATGTTTGCGAACCAGCATCTGTTTTTTTCGAAAATTACTTGTGCAGCCTGTTAGTAGTAGTAGTAAGTGTGTAATCAAAAAATAAAAAATATAAGAAAAAGGAAGTTAAAAAATTTTTGCTCAGCACGGCATCTGCCATCACTGTATCGGCGGCACCTGAGCTGGGGCAGCGGAAATAAAGGATAGGAGGCAGTATGAAGAAGAGAAACGAAAGAGGTGAAAGGATAGCAAGAAAGGATATAGGGAGCAGTCATATTTACACTATTTACAGAGTCCAAATAAAGTTGTCCAGGTCGTGCGCGCGTACAGTCGAAGAGGAAAAAGTAAAAAACACACGCGCACAAAACTTTGCACACAACAGCTGGGGTGGGGCGCCCAGCTGTTAAGCGTCCGAGGTAGTGCACGGGAAGCGTTCCGTCACAGCGCATCACTACCTGGCGAAATGCACAGAGGCTCAGTCTGCTAACTCCTTTTTAGTTTTTCTGTGCTATGAATTGCCTAGATTATTGTTAACTTTTGCAGCGCTGATTTTAGAAATGTTATCTTGTGATGACTATGAGACATGTAATGCTCACCTGCTAACCTCTAAGCCATAAAGTGGCAGTTTTCCAAATAAATAAATTTTAAGCTTGGAATCAAGACGTAGTGCTTGTACCTATGTCCAGCTTGGAAGTCAGAGGTTAGAAATTGTCGATACTGTAATGGTATTGGGAGTACATTTTAACGTTCACCTCAATTGGCACAACATGTAAATGCTGTAATTACTAGGTTACCTTCAACTGTAGAAGTTATGAACCGCCATCGTTAGCAGGTACACACTGAAGTTATATCACAGTTGAGTACTTCGTTATTTATGTCATACTTAAACTATGCCCAGTTGCGCTGTGTAGCAGCCATTGCAGTTAATAAATAACGTATATTTTCTCCGCAGAAACGTGCATTACAATCCATTTACGTTTCCATTTTAGGGCTCACACCACTCATTTTTTTGAAAAATACGGCATGGTCGGAGTTTTTTCAATTATTTGACGAGAAACTAATGCAGAGGTATGCGAAGGATGCCGCAAAAATCTTGATAGCCTACGCAGTCTTGCTATCTCACATGCAATGTGCCATCTACCGAAGTCGAAAACCTCGACTCTGGAATGCTAACACGTGTAAAACTAACCTTGGTTTACAAAGAATATCAAATACATTACCGCACCTTCTGAACTAACCTGACGCACCACATGTTGGCGTATCGCGATTATCATATAAACAACATAGAAGAATCATTTCGTGGAAATAACTTCATATTTGCATTTGGTGCACGGGTTTGTGTGAATGAGCATGCTTCTTTTTCGGCGGATGGCTGTCTAGCTTCTTTTTTCTATACAGGTGTTTCGTTATTACCATTGCACATTGTATCCTGCATATTTCATTACTTTTTCTTTTGTAATTGCTTCTGTGTGCAATTGAAAAGAAAATTGTTCTATTCTGCGAATAGCTTGTACTCCTGATTAGTTGCTGCCCACATGTACCATATGTATGTTTGTCAATGCTGCCATGTGTAACCAGGGGTGGCGGGTATTTCAAGCTGCCCTGTGCAGCTTTTTGAACGCCCCTTCTTATGTAATTGATGGGAAAAATAAATAAATTAAGCGCAATAAAACTTCACAGTGCTTTTCTTCGTAATCATGCTGAGTGGAAATAAAAACAAACTGGAGATCATGAGAGCACAACCATGAAGTTTTTCAAACGAGCAAAAACAAACAATCATAATGCAGCATTGTCACTGCTTTCAATTCCTCCCAATGACTTGTCCAGCATTGTTTGTGAATAGTTTAAGCGATTCCAAAATGGACGCTTGACAGCGCAAATAAGGAAATCAGTGGACGCCCTTGACCACCAACCAGCGGCACAAATGTTGTTGCTATTGAGAAATTTATTGTAGAAAAAATCACAGGGGCAACGAATTTCATTAAGTGATGACAAATTGATAGCATTAGTACATGTTAACGCCTGTGCGGAAGCGACCCCACCTGTGGTTTTGTTTGTTTATGGTTTATGTGGGTTTAACGTCCCAAAGCAACTCAGGCTATGATTTACGCCGTTTTGAAGGGCTCCGGAAAATTCGACCACCTGGGGTTCGTTAATGTGCACTGACATCACACAGTACGCGGGCTTCTAGCATTTCGCCTCCATTGAAATACGACTGCCGCGGCCGATATCGAACCCGCGTCTTTTTGGTCAGCAGCCGAGTGCCATAACCACTCAGCCACCACGGTGACGTTATGGTTGGGTGACGTTCCGTCTGGTCTGTTGATGTTATTTCCTATAGGCAATGGAAATTTTCCTTCTTGCGTTGTCACTTTCCTCCAACAAATGGGCGAATTTTATGACCGACGATCTATTTTGGCCACATGAGTCTTCTAGTATTAACGCATTAAACCGTACAGAAGTGTCAGAAGGCTTCCTGATCCTTTCAGTTGTCCAAAAATGCAATGCTTGAGCGTCCAACATGAGAAACCCTTCTACCATGAGACGCAAAATGGCAGACTCAAAGCACAATCGTCTGGCAACCGACATGGATCCAACACAGATCACCTGACGACCAACTGCTGAAGCCACTAACTTTTCCCAGGTCGTCCTCTTTCTAAGATTTGCAACCCGTGCTGCGCGGGTAACTGTATATTGCGGGAATGCGGCCATTGCTGCCGGAACAGTGAATTGCAAAAGTTGGAAAAGCACGATTTCGATGCCTGCTATGGCTTGGAATTCTAAGGTGTAATAAGCTCGAAAAAGCGTCTTTAGGTGTGAGACTGCGTTGCCATGACTCCTTATTAGACCACCTCAGATGTTTCCACCCTTTTTTCGACTGCCTATGATTATTTTAAAGGGACACTCAAAATAAATGGAAGTTGTCCTGTATAGATAGGACGTGGTGTTGTCATAAAACGATCTCTCTCACGGGAAATTGAGTTTTTATAAGGAAGAAAAGACCAAAAACTAAATAAAGATGTTGCCATCGCCGGCCGATTTCGCAGGTAACATACATGCGTCGACACTGATTTTTTGCGAGGGTCCCAGAGACTGGGTACCCTGCTGATCGCTTCAAATTTCTGGCAGCCCGTCTTTTTGGGCAAGGACATTCCGAGTTTGAAATAACTATTGGCAAGATTTTTAAATTTTTTTTTCTCGGTGAGAAATGGTTATTTTGCTGCCACGCACACGTCGGTATCTCCAGAAAGAAATAGAGAATCTGTTTTTACAGAGCAAATTATTTGGTCTAACTTGCCTATGACCTTCCTAGATAACTCTATGCTGTGTTCACGGGTGAAATTTAAAGGGGGTCGGGGTGTGGGCGGACACAAAGCTTGAAATTTTACACAATAAATCCATACTGAAGCCCATTTTCCGAGAAAAAAATGTCCAAAAAATATACGAATCAAATGAGACCGCCACCCCTTACCCCCACCTAGCCGCCCCGTCCTAGAGTAACGCAAAAATTCTCCATGAATGTGGTTCCACTGATGTTATAGCTGCGCGGAAGTCCACAAGTCTCACTTAGGAAGAAGCACTAGCATTTGCTTGAATTACAGCCGTGCCTCGTTAATATGGGCATTTTGGTTCACGAAAAAAACTTCCTATAAAGCGAGTCGTCCGTATTGCAAAGAAAAATATTCAGAAGTGGACAGGCTATGCTAAAGGCATGCTGTTGTGCATATTTATGGTTAGTGAAGTTGAAATTAGACATAATGTTGGTGGCCAAGAGCCTGTTATCCCGGTCGCCATATTGCTTGAAATTATGTGGTGCACATTCATGCGCCTATTGATCTATGCGTTGTACGCTTGACGGCGTCTCATGGCTAAATAATAAACTACTACTGTGACTGTTAACATCATAGAAACCCTTAACTCAGTCGGCTGACAGCTGCTTAATAATTAAGGCTTTCTACTTAGCGCAAACTGCCAAGAGAGTTTTCATCACAGCCATTTATGCGATATGGAAAATTGTAAGAGACGCAAACCGGACAACTTTGCGCTGTAAAGCATTAAAAGAGAAAATGACCATTACTCAATCATTGCTCTTTACTCCTGTATTCATATAGCGCCAGATACTCAGAATGGCAAAAATGAAACATCTGGTTGGAGCAGTCGATATTTTGTTCTCCTCGCTGCTCATATTAACGCGGCGAAAATACATGGGCCCCAAAGTGCCCTGTGCCGTTTCCACCTGTCCATTGTCCACACAGTGAGTTTCCATACTAAATAGGCATAAATACATTGCAAAAGTTTGGTGCTCAGAAAAATTCTCCATAATTCTAATCGTTCATATTAACTGGAATCGTATTAACGAGGCACGACATTATTTACTGCAATCGCACATGCTGCAGTACCCTTGAAACTGCTTGTCTTTTAGCGTTGCTGAAAGAGTAGCAGATGTTGAGACTTTATTTTTCTACTGCAGACAACGAAACCAGAAGAAATAACAAAGATGCAGGGCAGCTGTTTTACGCGAATTCACGCCTATGCAGAGAGAGGCAACTGGATCTGGTTGCGTGCAGTTGGTATTCTATGACGGCGATAGTGACGTGAAGAAGCTTTTTTTCACGCACCTGGTAGCGTAGAAACGTCTGTACCGTCCACAGTTTCTTTTCATTATGTTAAAAAACAAAGGTAGAAAAGGGTAACGATTTCGAGGCTTACAGACGGCCACTAGACTCCACGGAGGTTTGGCTGTTCCACAGAGGTTATTTGCTGCTGCGACTCATTAAAGAAGCGCATTGCTTCTGCTTCCAAATGATGACCTTACTGTAAGACTGAGTAATGTAGCAGAATAGCGGTCCCGGCGACTGTCCGGCGACTTCAGCGCAATACCTTGAACCGAGCATCTACTCCCTAGAGCCAAGGAAAAAACTTATCTCCTGCATTACAAGCACGTCGTATTTTGACGACAGCACAACTTAACAAGTCAAGAGGGTCTCACGTGTTAACGCCGAGGCTGGTTTCTAGCGAATACGAGACTGGCTGCTTATGATTGCCATGGCTCGGTCACTGCACTGTCTGGGGACGCGACTTTTTCAGGTCAGTATTCCCTCGACATCAGCAATTGGGCGCAAATCCACGTTGCTTGCACCGGAGGCCCTTGCAGCCAGTGCAAATCGGCCAGACGTGACGAGAGCGTCATGAAGTAAAAGCGCCAATCGCCCGCTTCGTGCTTTTTGTGTTTCGTAGAGTCAGCCACCAAAACATACTGCCCCCCCCCCCCACGGCTTTTTATGTCACTGGCCCTGTATAGAAAAGTCGTTTTTCGCAGCTATTAGACGATAAGCGAAATAAGACATGCCTCGATTGGCTCAAAACGGTCGCAAAGCTGTCAGCTGTACAGCCTAGTGCGATTTGAAGGTTAGCGTGCGAGCGTCGGCCGAGAACAGGAACAGCCTCATCGCCCAGAATCCACTGCCGTGGCTAGGAAGGTATCAGGCCAGCTTCTATCACTCTCTTTGCTGTTCCGCAAGCTGTCTCCACCCCCTTCTAGGCAAGTACCTTTTTATATTTTGCTTCATCGAAGAGGCAGTGATCATATTTCTTTACCAGATCTTTCCTACCAACTTTGCTATGGTCCGCGAAGATAAGAGGTAACAAAGTCTACACTTGGCCGCAATGAATGGAAAGTTTAGCATAAAGAGAAAGGGTGTTGATTTTGTCGTGGGGATGATGGTTGTAGCGTGGAACAGAGAGCTAGAGAGAGAAGAATGCGAAATTGTTATTTTCATTATTCCAAAACCGGCCGCTAGGCGCCTGGAGCGCTAGACCGGTCTACGCTCGCGCGATAACCTTGAAATAGTGCCAGAGTACGTTTTAGAATTTCCTTCGCAGTCTATCATTGAACTCCCAGTACTCCTATTTGATTCCTTACTTTCCTGCAGGCTCTTGCTCAATACTTACATTTTACTCATGAAGAGGACGCCGCGATACTTGTACCGAACATAAAGGTGTTCGATAAACTTCGGAACCTTGCACGATGGAATCATTGCACCAGAAGCGCATATATTTAACAGACCCTTTAAATGCGAAAGCCTTCCTTGCATGAAACTTCTCCTCGTATAAACGCATCTCGCTTTCACAATTCTTTTCTCGGTACGTTACTACGATACATTCTATTTATTTTTATTTATTTATTTCAGAGGTACTGCCAGCCTTCGCAGAAGGCCTTTGGCAGGAGTGAGCATACATGGTGAAGAAAGTACAAAAAAGCGCTACAAGATATGATAATGATAACAGTGGTGTCATCCGCCTGCTTGTGCAGATTAACACCGAGATGAAAAGAAAAAATAAGAAAGAAAAATGCTTTGTACAAGCTGGCGCTGTACAAAGAAAGGAATTTCGCATTCGAAAACTTTTTTTGCAATTAAAATAGAACGTCTCGCAGCAACGTATCGAGCGAAACCAGCGCGTTAAGGATACCGCGGATTTTAAAAGCGCACCAAAATTTATCTTCAGAAACCCTTTGCAAATGGTAAGCCATAGCGCGCTCTTTGGCGCTGTTGCTTACTGCTCACCCGCTATGTTGCATACTCGCGGTTCTTCCTCTGAATATAGGCGCAACGAACATGCACACGCCTCCCTTTTCGGTAGACTAAAGTGGCAGGGCTACTGTGTCTAGAGTCTCTTAAGTCAAACACGACAGCTTATCGCAGCCACCAAATGTGGCCGTATGGCTGCATTTTTTATTAATGGAAAACTTTGTATGGCTCAGCCGTGTCCGCAACCGAGTTGGACATCATTACGAGAGCGAGCCCTCATGAGATCGCGCTCACCCTCACCTCATGAGGATTTCACTCGGTGAGGTGAGGGTGAGGGAAGATGGGAGCATGAAAATTCGTGGATACGAGGGTGAGGGAGGAAAGACGTGGTGAGGTGAGGGCGAAGGAGGGAAGGCAGGATGAGGTGAGAGTGAGGGAGGGCAAATATGGTGATGTGAGGGTGAGGGAGGGCAAGATGCACTGTCTGAGGGCCAGGGTGGTGGCCCGAATCATACTCCAGGCTAATAGTTTTTTGTTTGTGTAGCCCGTCATGAATTCCCGTTTTAAAGCGCTAGTTCTGAGGGCGAACGTTACCGGGGAAGATGTAGTTTCTGCAGTCCGGAGGTACACGAGGCGAACACGAAAGGCGGGAAGCCGCACGCCTTCTCCTTCGCCGTGAGGTACTACACCGCTCACAATGCTATGCCGAAAAAAAAACCGCTCTTCTAACTGAAAACCTTATTTTTAAACATTGTCTAAATTCTTGGTGAAACACCCTGTATAGTGCGCTCACAGAGGGGCACTGGCCGGGCCGTGCGGCTGGCCGCCGGTTCAATGGGAACCGTGGTACAGCAGTCAACATTTTTATTATAAGCCCCGAGTTTGTCATATGATCGGAGTGTAGAGTAAAACATGTAGAAATTATACCTAGTAAGGTTGTTGATTTCTAAAGTTCTAAGCCTTGTTTCGAGGGGCGGAGTCTGATTTCAGCCCAGTGAGGTTTCAAAGAACTGGCTGCAGCTCAAAGAATTTTATGAAATTGCACTGTCAAATCAAAGCCTGTTGGCGACGTTGGAGTGGAATTTTTTCATGCACACTCTGAGTAGTTAAATACGGTCGTACCTCCTTTCTATACTCTATTTTCGCTGGAATTGCGGTATAAGAAAGCGCTTGCGCAGTGTGATGCGTTAAGCTTACCACTGTAGTCTTACCATGGAAATAAAACAGAAGCTTAAACATCTTGGTCTTTATAATCGCTCGCTCCGCCTTGCATTGTGCAAGGCGCTAAAGAAGGAAAAAAAGCTATACTGCTGTCTAAATAACTGGAACATCTCTTGGTTTATTTCTAACCATCGTGAGACTTGTGACCACGTAATCGCGCTCCTGATTTTATTAACCAAATTTCTTGCAGGCATGGTAGTGAATTGGCATTCACCGTTTGGGCAAAGCGTAGAGTTTCAAGCAAAAAATTGACGGGTGATTTATCTTGGGGTTAACCACGAATTAAAGTCACCTAGAACCATTAGCTTTGGTTTTGCATGGTTTATCTTGGCATTCTTTGCTTTTCCTTGACCTGAGCTGACTTACTTTGGTTTATACAACATACGATGTAACTTTGCGTGATATTGCACGATTTTACACTTCTACTGCGGCAGATCTTGGTCATACTCTACATTCGCCGATCTCCGGGAGTCCTTATTCTGATCCTGGCAGAGAAGTGCAGCGGTTAAGCTAAGCGCCATTGCCTTGCGATGGCAGGTGCTGCCATCGGTGGGGCAACAAGATTCATGTTGTTCCTGAGGAATCTCGCGCGACTAATTATTAATTGAACTGCCACAGTGGGCAATGCTATAAGCAGGCTTCGGACAGAAAACCGCTTTTTGGCCGAGTGGAAGTGCTAGGGTACTAAATTGGCTACCACACGAATATTTTACTCTTGACACGGGGAGTTAGTGTTTACCTTTATTCAGCCCAAATACTGCATTTCAGCGACCCGTTTTATTTTCAAGTGGCCTGAATAACGTTTTATTTTAAGTGATAGCATAACAGCCCCACTTCAGCGGAAAGCCGGCATCGCACTGGGGGAAGACACTAAGGAAATAAAAAAAAACCTTGTAGCTGAGGGAGCGGGATCTGAACTCGCGGCGGCGCTAAAGAATCAGTTCCACTGGCCGCTGCTTCAGACCATTACACCATCGCCACAGCTTTTTTAGAGCATGGTAGTTATTACTTTGAAATTATATTCTATTTGCATTAACTAATTCATTTAAAAAGCTTTTAGAACACGCCATGAAACACATCGTAAAAAGACAAAGCAGCAAAGCAGCAGACGCTAGGTAAGGCTGAGCACATCACCACGAGGGAGTGCCACTCCTGTTTAAAGTCGGTCGGTGCATACACTTCCCTCAGATTAGCAATCATCTGGGAGAAATCTTAATATCCTGCCTGTACCAACTGCTCTCTATCATATTCTCCTTCATGCCCGCTACCCCGATCAATTCCTCTCCTCCTGTAAGCTCTGCGGGAAACCGGCAGACTTTCTTCACGTCCCACACCCTCCATCCCGAACCATGGAGGAGTCATACTGGGAGACTCTCCTGGCCAGCTCCGCTGCTGCTGACCAGCGCCGGATAACTACCGACGCCCTGTAGCGGATATCACTCCAAGGGCTGTCATTTGCCCTGTAGAGGTAGCCCCTCGTTGCAAAACCCAGTACCACTGGGAACCAGTGCCCCAGTGCCATGCCTGATTATGGGCCTAGCGACACTGCACACTGGGACACTCGCACACTGGGGCCCCCGCACACTGGGATACTCGAACACTGGGACACTCGCACACTGGGGCCCCCGCACACTGGGATACTCGAACACTGGGACACTTGCACACTGGGGCCCCCGCACACTGGGATACTCGAACACTGGGACACTTGCACACTGAGACGCTCGCACAATGGGACGCTCGCACAGTGGGACGCTCGCACAGTGGGACGCTCGCACAGTGGGACGCTCGCACAGTGGGACGCTCGCACAGTGGGACGCTCGCACAGTGGGACGCTTACATACTGGGACGCTCACCAATGGGACGCTCGCACACTGGGACACACCGGGGCGAGCCCTCCAGACTAGACCACCATAATGCAGTTCATGCATATCGTAGGTCTGGGTGCTCAAAAGATGATTATTCATAACTAGTTAGAACTGTTTATTTCATACAACCTTCATCCGCTTCCCTTGCCCCGCAGCCTCGGCAAACAGGTCCCGCACTGCCTTCCGCGCATTAGACTTGCGCTTGTCCGAAGGCTTCTCACTTTCAATTTCTTCAATTGCTCTGTAAATAACAGCTGCAATAAAATCCAGAGCATTTCCCAGTTAAAACTTCTGAAGGAAGAGAACAAACGCAGCGGTGCAGATAAGTGCAATAATTGCTGCACTTTCAGAAGTGCGCGCCTGCTTCAATATTTACTGCTGAACTTGACCTATCTGTGTTAAGTCCAAGACCAAGCAGTACTATCAATTTTCTTGATATCAACTGTAAACCAAACAGTATATGCGACTTGCCCATCAAGACTTCAACTTTTGCCGGTGTTGCCTGCTGCTTTGCAACGTTGTCCGGAGTACGCCTGCAGGGCTGGCCGGTCAGGAACCTCTCTTTCATTTCAGCAGGCGTCCATAGATATCGTTCCATTTCCCTGGCAACTTTGATTTCACTTTTTGTCTTCATTATATAATTAAATTTCTTTTCCGACATCTTTATGCCATTTGCGAGATGAACCTAGAAGTAGAATGCAGATGCAGTACATTAGAAAATGTGAAAGATGGGTGTTGTCGCCAATGAGCCGTTTAGTACTTTGTGGGTGGAGGGTAGCGTAATATAAAGGCTATAGTTCATGGGCTTTAACACCCCAAAATGACTCAGGCTATGAGATACTGCAGTGGAGGGCTCTGGATAATATCGACCACTTGAGGTTCTTTAAGAGGCACTGACATCGCACAGTACACCGCCCTCTAGCATTATGCCTCCATCAAAATGCGACCACCACCGTCGCATTCAAACCCGCGTCTTTCAAAACACGCGCACAACACTACGTTGGCTACAATTGGAGTGGGGCGTCCAGTTGTTATTCATTCAAGGTAGAACTCGCGGAGCGTTCGGTCACCGCGAGGTCTACCTTGGACGACTAACAACTGGACGCCCCACTCCAGTTGTAGCCAACGTAGTGCTGTGCGCGAAGATTTTGTTGCTCAATCATGAACTAATCACGCGCACAACCTAGACACATTTGTTATTGTATAAATAGTTTTTGAATGTTACCTCTACCCCTATCCTTTCTTCTTTTCCCCTCACCTCTTTCATTTCATGTCTCCATTCTGCCTGCTATCCTTTATTTCCGCTCCCCAGCTCAGGTGCTTCAGTATCGATGGCAGATGCCGGGGTTAGCAAAAATCTTTTTCTTTCATTTTATCATTATTTTACTAAAACCACTTACTATTTTGCAGTTACCTTGCAGGGCATGAGAACCACATGAAGCGGTGGTTGTACCGTGAGGTGGCTAATTAACAAATATTTCAATTTACCTTTTTAAATTACTGAATTTATAGTGCATGCTTTAACAACAAAATTAACAAACTGCCTGCGTATTCCATATTCACTCAAGTTATTTGCACACTTTTTTCTTTAAATTCTGGTTTCAAAAAGGGGACGCACAAATGAGACAGATCTCACAAATGCATCTTAAGAAACTCTACAAAGGTCATAACGCTCTCTCTCTCTCTCAATCTATATATATATATATATATATATATATATATATATATATATATATATATAGCTAACTCCAAAAATAAGTCAACGCATACCCACTCCTCACCTACAGCCCCACATTAACTATGCAGTTACCCGTGAGATGGCACGATGAATAGTGCACAGCTTAAAGCAATAAACACGTAATGATACAATCGCAAAACCAGCTGTCAAGGGCAAATGGAGAAAGCGATAAAATGGTGCCCTCATATGCAGCCCAGCCCATCAGTGTTTGGTAGTTTCGGCTTCAGGCGTGCACCTGAACCTGAAGTTTGCTCTCGCAACTGCTCGTCCGGGAAAGCGACTACCACAGCAGGCAAGCCTGGTAAACAGCGCAAACCAATCTACAACCAAATAAGCTACTTTGTTTTTAAATATGGAGCTCCATGTACACAACTGGGCATGGGCACCAGCACAGGATACGTGCTACCGACAGCTCGGACGAAACTACGTCAGGCGCCGCATATAGTTGGGTGCCGCGTATACGTCGACTCCCGTGATGAGCCCATAAAAGAAATTCCTCTTTGGACACCTTCGTTTGTAACGCAAAATTGAAACCTTTAGAAACCCCAAAATTTAACAATTTATGGTATGACTCGAGAGGCACTACAAGAGTCTATGGAAGCAATGTTGCCAAATGCTGAGCAATGCAGTCATGGAAAAGTCAGTGTGGGCTAAATTACCATCTTGACTGGCCTCAGCAACCACTTCATAGTGCTGGTCACCTTCTGGTTGATGTGCGGCCTCCCCATCCCCAAGTCGAAATGGGTCCAGCCCACCCGCTAGTGAAAGTGGGGCCTGCCCACCCGCTAGTGAAGGTGGGGCCTGCCCACTCACAACTGGAAGTGAGGCCTGACCACTCGAAACTGGAAGTGAAAAGCAAAGAAAAAAATAACACAAATGCACCGGAGAATTTCAAGTAAAATAAAAATCTCACTCTTTGCGATGATTATGTGCTTGCTGTAGAACATAAAACTGACGAACTGCTGCAGTCAAGGAACATTTGTCACCCTGATTGCTAATTTAGTTTCTTCTTGCTCTTTAAAGGACAATAGACTCCCAGTTTTATTACACGTTTTCTTCTTTAAATTGAGAGACATTCCAATACTGTGGACAATTGTTAATATGATGCCCATTTGTTTGGACAGTTGGCAAATTTGACCTGCAAGCCTGGTCCCTACAAAAATGTAAAGGAGTCTATGGGGCAAAACTCTCATTAATTCGAATAAATTTTAGCGCTCATCAGCTAATTCGACATAGCTTCGTAGCCCGGCCGCCAAGTTGATGCGGAGGAAGCAGAAGAAAAAAAAACTGCCAAGAGTGGCACTAGTTTAAAGCTAAAAAAAATGGAGTGTAGGCCATCTGCACGGTCGTCGACATTAGCAGTGAGAAGGAAGGCGAGAGTATAGAGGAGGTGACGTTGAGGAAAGCGGGGTTGGCAGGAGGTGAATATGTTGTCTTTGCTAACCCTACCTAACTCTAAGTAATATTTCCTGGTTATTGCGCATTTCGCCAGCGTCTACTATGTTGCTTTTGAGTGTGCAGTGTTGTGCCTGTGCGTCTTGCCACAACGTTGTTTGCTGCTGCGATGGCGCCACTAGCAAAGCAGCCGAAGTACCAGGTGAAAGACCTAGCATAGGAAGTGAAAATATTGAATGAGCTCAAGAACAATTTTTAATGCCGCAATGTGATGGACAAATACAAAGTAAAAGAACAACCTTGGCCAAGTACGCCAAAAAAGAAAAAAAGTACCTGGAGAAGTTTGACAGTGAAATCTTCAATGCCAAAAAAGACGCCTGTAAACTGTGGCCCATACGGAACTCTGAAGAAACCATACTGCGATAGAACGCAAATGCACACGAGGCCTATCTCCCTGTGAATAGACCACTGATTTGTGCCCAGGCTGGAAGGTTCGGCGCGAAAATTAACACTAAAGACTCTAAAGATTCCGAAGGTTGGCTCGCTCGTTTCAGACGCCGGCACAATCTAACTTTTCAGAATGTGGGCGACGAAAGATCCATGACAAAGTGATCGAGGAGTGGCGGACCATCAGGCTTTGTAACACCCAGCTGCCTATGCTGCTAGGAATACAATCAATGCCAATGAAACAACACTTTTTTAAAGCACTCTCGGACTAAACGATCACATTCAAAGGTGACCCTTGAACAGCAGGAAAATGCAGCAAGGTAAGAGTTACCGTGCTACTTGCCGCCAACATAATGGGAACATCAAATGCTGTACATCAAATGTAAATACAGAAAGCACAAGCTACAGTGCATGCTTTTGTGTAGGGAAGCTGAGAAGAAGTACGACCTTACACTCCTCAGCGCTTTGAACGTTCTTTCAGATGAATGGGCAAACACGCCTGCAGCAATCATAGCAAACTGTTTAGAGCACAGCGGCTTTATGCTACCGCACTGCTGCACAGAGGAAATGCCATCTGAAACAGCTGATGCAACTGCAAGCACATAGGACGACAGCTGTTTCGACGTCTTACATCCCATGCAGCTCAACGCTTACATGACCATCAATGATTGTGTCACAGTCGCTGGGCAGCTGACTGAGGAGTAAATAATTCAGGAGACCACAGGTGCCGGCAGCTATGGTTCATTGGAAGCCGACGATTGTGAACAACTACCTCAAAAACCGAAGCGCACGGTAAAGAAGCCGCAAAAGCACTGTACGTGCTGGAGGAGTTCTGTGAACACTTTCCTAAAGGTGCGTTTGCCATGCAGCATCTGGCAGAGATTAGCGCTATTGTCGCACCCAAATTTTCCGGAAAAAACACGATTACAAACTTCTTTGGCAAATAAAGATATGTCATGCTACGGCTTATTTTGTTTTTTTTGTTGTTCATTCGATAATCAGACATTCGCATAATTCGACAAACTCAGCAGTCCTATCAGTGTCGAATTAACGAGCTTTTACTATACATAGATCACAGTGTTGTATTCGCCTACGACCGCTATATAATAATTGAATTTCTTATCTCATGCTGCTTCAGTTTCATCAACCGAACAGTGGCTGACATGTAGTCGAACTTTAGGTCGCATGAGGCGTGGAGAAACTGCAATATAAACGCGTATTTTCAACACACTACAGCACTTAAACCAGCCTGCTTCAAAGGCTAGATTTACAACAAGCGACATAGCAGCAGTTATATTACCGTTTTTTTTTGTGTCTCACGTTACCTAAAGCTCCACTACAATAAAGTCACAGCTATCATTCGGCTAATGAAACTGAAACAAACAGTGTCAAGAATAAATTCAATTAAATAAATTATTTAGCAGTCATAAACAAGTGCCATGAGGTGCTCCATGCGCACCAATGTCTAATACATCGTTTGAAAGAAGAAAACAAAATTTGGTGCCTATAGCCCTTTAATGCACATAGCTTCAAATTTTTAAGTTCGCCGTAAATGACGAACTACACAAAAGGGGCAAATAATTTTTTTATGGAAAGGCCAGTATCAATAAATACAATTATTTTGGTGTGCTTAAAACTTTTTAACTGGCACCAGATCAATTTTTGTATTAAGAAACTGCATGACTTCAACAAATGCCAAATTTTATGCAACAACCCATCAGAGAAAAATCAATTATAACTCTTTATTAAGGGTGTGCGAGTAGTATTTTTTTCTAAACCAAATCTATTGCAAATTGAATAGAGAAAGCAGATTTGAATACAAATTGAATGTTCATAAGATTGTTCACTACTTGGGGAACAGTCACAGCAGATGAGTAATCATGTAAAACAGCAGAGCTCAAGCGGGACATTCCAAAATATGGAGCTGAAGCTGTAGCCGTCGAAAAAGCAACACTGGCCTCTGTTAGGAGGCAGACAAAACAGTTAGTATATATCTCTATTATCGTCATGATGACAGAAAACGAACTAGCGCAAAATCTCAGCTGATCAAAAAGACCACTTTGAGCCATGACTTCTGACATAGCGCATGAATCCACAGTAAATAAATTGGCGAAACCGTGTAGGATTGCACAATATTGTCACGTAGTGGTGACGGCAGTCGAAGCAGCGATAAAGACGGACGAAAGGGTCTTCTAAAAGAACTGTTTATTGGGCTGACTTGCACCCAAAATGGGCTGAATCACTAGGCGGCGGCGAAGCGACAAGCGTGCTCGGCGGTCATCGAACAGAATGCCGGCCGCTGTCGGCCGTGCTCAATTTAAAGCTGATAGCGAACTTTCGAGATAAAGAGCGCAAAGTTACTAGAACATTCCGGAACAACGTAGAATCAGCTCTGCCTGGCTGCGATCAATCGAGATAAATCTAGTCGCGTCTTGCGTAGCAAACAAAGCGATAAAGTGATGTGGCGGCATATTTGAAAAACGAACACACTGCAAATATTCGCGGCAATATTGGAGGCCATATGTAGTAGTATGAACTGTGTCACTGCACCGAACGTTCCTTCCAGCAAAGGCCGATCGCAACAGCATGTGGGCCGCTCTTGAAACAGTTGCTAAAAAACTCCATGGTGGTACCCAATTCGAACTCTGTTCCAGCTATTTGTAAGCTATTTGAGAACTGAAGAACAGATTAGGTTCCTTAAGAATAATTTTGAATACAAATACAATTTTGAATTTTGATACTAGATTCGATATTCAAAAATTTCAAATATTCGCACATCCCCTAGTAACTATTATTAGCCCAGCATAACAGTTATCTAATTCACACAATTTGGGCTTTGCATTGCCAATTGCAAGTTACACTGATATCAAAACAGTGCTGCCAGCATACCTGGTATGCTAATAGCTGCTTTCATTACTCACTATTTTGGCATGCTGTGCTTTTGAGTGACCGGAATAATTTGATAATATAGAAGCTACAACCACCACAGTCTAATGTCGTCAGTACACAGCATATTCACTCTTCTAAAAATTAGACTTCTATTTTGATTATGTCAACTGTGCACAAGGAACAAAAAGATCAGCATGCATTAAAACAGTTGGCAGAACTATGAGAAATCGCTGTTGTCAGGCGGTTGTAGCCTCGAAAGGAGGTTAACAATTTTTCAGGTTCCCTCCAAATAAATTTTGCTTTCATGCAAACTGTTTTTGGCAGTTTTGGAAGGAGCATTCAATAATTATACATTCGGATAATTCAGGTATTTTTTCAACTCCTCTGAAGTCTGCATTAACGAGGTTTACTTTACCAAACATGCTTGTGCCTTGCATACTGGGCAGGTATTCGCTCCCTCTCTCCTTGCACTTAAGAAGACTAGTCATTTCAGAGCACTCTAGAGCGCTATAAAAAGAGACTGCACATTCAGCTGGTTGAAGATGGACACTTGGAACAGATTCGGTTGGCTTTCCCCGAGCGGTCACTTATCTCTTAGGAGTGCCTCGAGGCATGCAGACTTTCTTAACCCTTTATAAGGAGCAAGCTATGTAAGAATTAAATTACATCACTTTCAAGCCGTTCTTGACTATTAGATTTACAGAAAAATGGAGACAGCTTCGTAAAAACACCTCAAATGTGGCACATATCCTTACCTTAGTCTTTTGGAAGTAATAGACAACTTTTATTAGAACTTAAAATTGCTTGGAGATGTATTACGAGGCAACTGACTACGGAAAAAGCTCACAAGCTCAACAACTTTTTTTCTCTCACGACTGATGTCGTTGAACTGCATACCTGCACTTGTAAAAACACAGAACACCAAGGAGGCCTCTTAGCGTAATATAAAAAGACTGAACATCTTGTTTGGCGCTGGTAGTATTCTGCACTAAAAAATATGGAACGCAGGTGCGTTGTTTTCCATTTCCTGGCACCTGATGTAAGTGGGACACATATCCCGCTGCTGAACAAAAGGATTAAGTGATTTCGGTGTTCAGGATCCCACCAATCCCCCACCAATCCAAGCATGGTGCTGACGACATTGGCAACGCGATGGTGGCTGCAAGGTGACTACGTGACAGTGTCCTTCATGTTTTATGTTAAATTCTATGAATTATGTTGATCGCCGCGTAGCGATGACAGGAAGGAAGCAGCCACAGCCAGTTGTGACAGGAAGCAGATGCAAGGGAACGGAAAACATCACGCGGGATTCCATTCAAATATGCAGAATTTGGCGGAGCAAATATGGCTGCTTCATGGAGCAATCTATGATCAATGCCTGATACTGAACTGCCACTGGAACATACAACTCTCACTCCCATTCTGCCACTAAAACACAATTGTTCCAAACAGACCAAAAAAACTTGACCCGGTTCTCCCATTGGAATTAAACATTAGTGCTTGAGTTCTGCACAAATTTCAAGCAAACGAAGTTCATCAGTATGTGCTGCAGCCTAAAAATCTTTCTTTGTTGCACAGATAAAAGATTCTACTCACCGCTTCAGTACCCCCCGAATTACCAAACGTTTTCATAATTTCGGTCAGCTCATTCCTGGAAGCCTGGCGCACCAGTTTTCTTTTCTCTCTCTCAGACACCCCTTCAGGTGGCTTGACACACAAAGAAAAAAACAGCTATAAAATACAAGACATTCTATAAAATGCACAAAATACATATTGTAGACAAGTTTGTTGAACTAAGAAAAGAGCTTGTCTAGACCCGCAGGGCAAATATATCTTAATCCTGTATGTAAATATGCAAATACTGCTTCCTTGGATGAACACTGAACAATTCATAAACGTCCAACTCATGACAGCATTTCTCTTGAGCTTCAAGAGACACTGAGGATTAACTGAAGTTGGCCCTTTCATTACATGCCCTGCTCCAATAAAAAGGGGCTAGAATCCTGAAAACCGAGATTTTGTTACCTGAAGAAGGCCAGAATTCGGGTAACACCATCACACGGCAGTTTTGTAGGCAAGCTGCAGTATTAGTACAGAGATTTAGCATACCAGAGACGTACTAGAAGATACCTATACCGGTTTTGCATACGTGCAGTGGTCCCACCTGGCCATGCATGCGCAGCAGCACATGCGCAGCTCCCGTAGGTAAAACCAGTATACACCCCTGCTAGCATGTCTCTCGGATGCTACATATCACTACTGATACTGAATTTGGTCACGGCTTGCCAAGTCCAGGCTATACTAGCATACACTTTCATGGAGTCCTTTTCAGAGTTGATACAAGCGTATCAGCTCACAAGAAAATAAATTCCATTTTAAGTGCAGTTAACGCATAAATTAAAACGTTGTGATGCAGAACAGTTCAGTTCAGTTCAGTTTATTTACCTTAAAGGCCCCCTTGTATGGGGGGTATTACATAAGGGGTGGGATTTTAATGAAATGAGCAAACAAAACAGCGAATATTATTTAGCACTGAAGGTGATCGGTTACATGTTCTTGAAAAGTAGAGGATGAAGCGATGTTGACGATGTCACGGGGTAGGCCGTTCCAGTCCGTTGCTGCTCGAAAGAAAAATGAAGCAGAAAAGGTGGCAGAATGCGATGGCGGCCGGACAACTTGTAGGGGATGACTGGTGCGGTGAGATATGCGTGCGGCAGTTGTGATATACGGTGACCAATTGAGGGAAGAATGAAATAATTTGTGATAAAGGGTGAGACTTGAAATGCGACGACGGAACGAAAGGGGTGGTAGTCCTGATAATGCTTTCAATGAAGAAATGCTGACGTCATATGAGTATGAAGAGTGGATGAATCGAGTGGCACGGTTTTGGACAGCTTCTAATGCATTAATTATGAAGTTTGGTGCGGGCTCCATATGGCAGAGGCATATTCTAATTTTGGTCTGATGAGCGATTTATATGCGAGTAATTTTACGTGTTGAGGGGCAAGACGGAGATGGCGCTTGAGAAAACCAAGTGTTTTATTCGATGCTGAAAGGATGTTGCTAATTTGAGTGCGCCAAGATAAATCATAAGACAAGGTGACTCCTACATACTTATAAGATGATACGAATTCAATAGAGATGTTAGCAATGTAATATTGGAAGCGATGCCGGCTGTGGCGGCGAGAGAAGGATAAGAGTTTACATTTATTAGGATTGAGGGTCATTAGCCACTTGTTACACTCATTAAGTACGCAGTTAAGATCTGTCTGAAGACTTAGTTGATCACGAAAGTTATCAATTGCGGTAAATAACACAGTCGCCTGCGAATATTCGAATAATGCAGGAAACATGGTCAGGTAAGTCACTAATATATATTAAGAGCAGTAAAGGACCGAGTACAGATCTTCGCAGAACGCCAGATGTAACCGGGAGGCTGTTAGACAGATGGCTGTTAGCAAAGACCGATTAAGAACGATTAGTGAGAAACTGCTCAATACATTGCAGTACGTTAGGATGTAGGTTCAGCTGTGCAAGTTTTACCAATAAACGACAGTGGGGAATTTTATCAAAAGCTTTCGCAAAATCTAGAAATATGGCATCAGTCTGTTACGGTCAAGATTAGTGTGCAAGTCGTGAAGGAACAACGCTAATTGGGTTTCACAAGAGAGGCCCTTACGAAACCCATGTTGTGAAGAATGGAAGAAATCATTTGATTCTAAGAAATTTATAATTTGAGAGTAGATGACATGTTCCATGATTTTGCAGGGTACGCTAGTTAGTGAAATGGGGCGATAATTCATGGGGAAGTCTCTGTTACCTGATTTGTGGACTGGAACGACCTTCCCGTTTTCCAGTCATCTGGAATGATCCCTGAAGAGAGCGATTGCGAAAAGATCAAAGATAAGTAGGCTGCACATGTTGATTTCACATTTTTAAGCAGTTTTGTATTAATCATGTTCATACCAGCTGATGATGAGAGTTTCATGTTATCAATTATGGAAGCGATACCATCTGTGAAGAATGATGGCTTCTGTGTTGAGCGATGGTAACTGTGAAGGCATGTCAAATTCACTCGTGAAAACAGATACAAAGGAGTTATTAAATATTTCTGCGCATTCATGGTCAGTAACCGCTTCGTGCAACTCGTTAGTCAGTGTAATATCATGAGTGTGCTTAGGATTTAAAACCTGCCAGAATTGTCTAGGATTGCTGATTAGTAGCTTCGGTAAGTCAGTGTGATAAAATGAGCGCCTGGCGCTACGAACTGCAAGTAAGTATGATTTCTCAGATGCAAGGTATTTTTCCCAAGTGGCTTGATTATCAGTGTGTTTGGCTGTACGAAACAGGCGTTTCTTCTTGTTTTCTAGACGTTTTAGATGCTTAGTAAACCATGGTTTATTGCGGTTATTTTGGAAAGATACCCTGGGGATAAACATATTAGAGAGCATATTTAACTTATTTTTGAATATCAACCAGTTTTCGTGAACAGAGTGAGTGTCGAATGTGGATTGGTACTCTGAAAAAAACATGTTAAGGTCTTCAGTTATTGGATCGTAATTCCCTTTATCGTAAAGATTTATTGTTTTTCTGGATGGGTGCTTCTGAGCTGGGGTAAATGAAAATAGAGCATGTAAGATTTTATGGTCGCTGATTTCTGGAAGATATCTAATGGATGATAGGTACTCAGGGCTATTAGTTAGTATTAGGTCAACGGTGTTTGCGGTTGCATGCGTGGTGCGAGTAGGATCCGAGACTAACTGTGCGAGGTTAAAATTTAAACAGACATCAATGAAGTTCTTGGCCTCTGTATTGCATGTTAATGAGGAAGTGCCTAAACTCTGCCAATCAATGTCCGGATAATTGAAGTCCCCGAAAAGGAGAATGCGCGCATTTGGGTATTTAACAACAAGATGATTTATAGTTTCATTCAGATGTCGACAGAAGTTTGGATTTGACTGCGGGGGCCTATAACAAACGCCGAGAAGTACTGTTACAGGGGAAGTGCGAATAATTAGCCATAATGATTCCATATCAGATGTGACGTGTGCAATAGAGCATGATATACCTCGGTGAACTGCAACAAGAACACCGCCCCCCCCCCCCCCCCCCCCGTGAGTTTTTTCGATCGTTTCGGTAGACGTTGAATTCGGGTAAGTCAGTTAAAACTTCAGCGTCGGACACGTTACTGTTTAACCAAGTTTCAGTTAGTATAAGTATATTGCTCCTGGATGACGAAATTACATTGGATATGAGTTCACGCTTTGGGAGGAAGCTGCGGATGTTTGTGAATATCACGGAAAACGAGAGAACATTTGAGGGCGTCGCACGCTGGCGTTTTATTGGTGTAGGGTGAAGGGACGATTGCTACGCGAGTTGCTTGACGGTGTTAGATGAAGTGTCAAAAATATAACGGTTCAAGCCGATGTGAAGTGTTTTATATCGCAAGGAAAATTTGGCACACCTGGCTTTAGCAAATGCAACACGTTGTTTTCGCGCGTGACGAACGGCATGCGAGAAGTCCTCTCCAACACTATAAACCGTGTCTTTCAGATTTCGCCCATTTGATAGGAGGGATTCTTTAGTTTTGCTACTTGTGAATTTCACGATTATGGGACGATTTTTATCTTGTGAGTGACGACCGAGGCGATGAGCTCTTTCTATTTCGTGAGGTTCCACAGTTATTTGAAGGTTATTACGGCAAACATCAATTATTAGTTTTTCAGATTGTGCCCACGTTTCGCTATCAGTAGTGTCAGGGATACCATAGAAGATGAGA
Source organism: Amblyomma americanum (assembly GCF_052857255.1). Taxonomy (NCBI): domain Eukaryota; kingdom Metazoa; phylum Arthropoda; class Arachnida; order Ixodida; family Ixodidae; genus Amblyomma; species Amblyomma americanum. Next base: position 386,289,492 of record NC_135497.1, on the reverse strand, counting down.
TTGTTACGGCGTGACCTGTATTCAGCGTCCTCTATGCGGGTTTCTAGTTCCTGGATTATACGCGCCACGTTGCTTGTGTCAGCCTGCATCTTTTCAATGTCGTTTCGAAGGGGAAGTAGTGCTTGGTAGTGTGTTTCCAGGTCGGCCATATGACTGCTTAAATCAGTTATGGTTTTATCCGTAGTTGTCAGCTGGGATTTCAGACCTTGTACTTCGGCTATTAGTTGGGTTTGGCCTGCGGTTAGTTTCTGGAGTTCCGCGAGTACTGGGGTTAGTTTCCAGGGTTAGTTTCGATATCTCCTGATAACAATAGCAAAGAATGAACAACAGTGACACACTCGGCGGCAATGGCAACACAGCACTGTGGGCTCGGGAACTGCACCAGAATATAATTGCTTGATCTTTTGGCAAATAAGGTATATGATTTACTAACCTGCATCGCAAAGATCAGCGGATTAGATGGCTGCGCTGAGGTGCATTCACCGAGCCCACAGAACGGTGCCGGTGGCGGGGGTGCTTTTATATGGGGGGAAGCTGTTGATGTCCGTGATGATGCGGCAGTCCAAGATTCCTTCGGCGCCGGCCGCCACTGTTCCTCTGTTGTGGCAGCAGTCATCCGGGGCGGGCAGCTGACGAGCGGCAAGCGGTAGCGTCCCGGCTCGTCACTGGAGCATGGTGGTGCGCAGTCAAACGACGCACCCGAAAGAAGGCTTGCCAAGGTCGGCAACAGTAGGCTGACGAACAGCTGGTTGATCGTCTGCATCGCAAAGATCAGCGGATTAGATGGCTGCGCTGAGGTGCAGTCACCGAGCCCACAGAACGGTGCCGGTGGCGGGGGTGCTTTTATATGGGGGGAAGCTGTTGATGTCCGTGATGATGCGGCCGTCCAAGATTCCTTCGGCGCCGGCAGCCACTGTTCCTCTGTTGTGGCAGCAGTCATCCGGGGCGGGCAGCTGACGAGCGGCAAGCGGTAGCGTCCCGGCTCGTCACTGGAGCATGGTCGCGCGCAGTCAAACGACGCACCCGAAAGAAGGCTTGCCAAGGTCGGCAAAAGTAGGCTGACGAACAGCTGGTTGATCGCCTGCATCGCAAAGATCAGCGGATTAGATGGCTGCGCTGAGGTGCAGTCACCGAGGCCACCATCAACTTTGCCAAAAAGAGCAAAAATCAAGAATTATCAAGGACAAAATTGGGTGGAGTTAATTGTCCTCGGTGTCCCTTCATGATGCTCATCTTTGGGACTACACCGATAATGCTAATATTCCAGACAACAAACTGCAATGCCAAAATGCAATTCAAACCAAGCTGAAAAAGTCCATTGGTTCTAGTTCTAAATCCAACTGGTATTGAGTGGAACCAATTGGAGTTACTGTGTTCTAATTGGCAACAACTTGCCCTGCTGTTTTTGCCAACTGATGTTACCTGGAACCAGTTGGAGTCACTGCGTTCCAATTGGTTGGCTTGTCCAACTGGATAAATCCAATTGGTTCTTGAGATTTCAGTGTGTTACAGAGGTTTCAGGTGGTTGGGGTCACAGCTACACATTGCTTATTATTGACATACAACAGTGAACTAAAGAGGTTTCTGTTAAAAGGTTTTAGCAGCTTTACCTGCTGAATTGTTTTTATTTCCACCACCACCACATGCGTGAGTAAATGAAATAATTTTGCCCAACGGACAAGTGTCGCTGGCTCCAGCAGGAGGGTCCCATTAATGGAGTGTATAAGTGGAAGCAAAAGTGTGTTCTGTGGATATGTATTGAGCTTATGTTCCTTGTGTGCGATGCTTTTGTGATGGTTTGTTTGGCTTCGCTTCCCTAAGAGTGCAATTCTCATAATTTCAATTCCCTTTAAAATGACGGCATAAGGCAGAATGTTCCTTAGTAGTCCTGGAAGAAAATATAATTGGTTCTAGTTGGAACAAAATGATTTTTGACGGCACTGAAACCAACTGGAACCATATGGAAGCATGCCCAATTTGTGTCCGAAAACCTAACTGGTCCCCATTGGGAAAAACTCCAATTGGAACCAATGGACTTTTTCAGCTTAGAATGGCTGCAAGCAGCTTCTTCCAAAAAGTTTAATGTGAACACAAGGTACATATACTATCAAAGGAATCAATACATTTATGGCACTGGACAACAATGCTAACACAAATTCATTCCAGAAATTGCTTGCTTAAGTAAAATAAATAATGCATTTTTTTTGGCAAGAAGCGCTCAGCGAAATCAAAAATGTGCTGTGGAAAATGAACCACGAGCAAATACTCACCAAAGTGTTTTTCTTCACCTTTCCCAAAATGACTCGTTGCACTGCGGCCCTTGATGTTCTGAATTGGCTTATTAGCCCTCCAAGCAAACCTAATAAGAAACATTACACAAGAAGGGGAAAAAGGGGGAGGTGATATTAGAGGCAGCTAGGGAGACCAGCGCGCTGACACATACAAAATATAATTGGCAGAAACGAACTTCTCGTCCATAGTGAGATTCTACACGTGGGATTTTTTTTTTCACATCGATTGTGAACTCAACGGTACCTGCAGGCAGTACTTCAATTATCTAGCCGAATGGCTATTCATCTCCATAGTTGCTACTTCAGCAACACGTGGCGAGCATGCAGGTTCAAGATGTGCAGCCATTGTCGATAGTACACCTCTAAATTTGCCCTTTACTAGCTACCTGAACATTAAGCGTGTTAAACATCTCAAGCCACCTTTCAATGTACTTCGTGAAGAGCGTGAAATACAATGTAAACGTATTGAAATGACACTTACCTGCCAAGAAAACCACTGTTGCAGGGTACATGTTTTCACCGCTCTCGTGACAGTCCACCCAATACGCGGAAAAAGTTTTATCTATCCTGAAGTCCTCCGCGTTGGACGGATGGAACAGTTTTACAAGTTACACCGGCAAGACTGCGCGTTCGCTGTCTTCGATGTACTGCACGCATGCGAACATATTTATCTGCTAAATGATGAGTCAGAAAAAGCACTACTTGCTGCTGTTGTCGTAAAAAAAAATGCCGTTCGAGCCTCGAGGCCTGCAGCAGCTCATATAATGCGGGGCTGGAATCGTTTTTTTTTTCTGGATGTGAGTTTTCTGTAGAACACTGCGTAAGACGTGAGTATACGTAGATCACTAAGTGAAATATGCCTGCGAATTGTAAATAACAGATGACAAAATTTTTATTTTTTCCTATTGTTTCGGTTTCGGAAGCAAAAATTGAACATTTCTATGGCACACTTTCTGCTGTTAGCTAGCTCCAGTGAACTAGCTACAGCTGAAAATTTTCAACTTCCAGGAATAGCAATGGCAGTTTCAGCCTCTCAGCTAGGAATTGACTCCAAAATGCTTGCTGACCTTTAATTGTAGTGTGTATATTTTCTTTTTAGCGTAGCCAGACAGCTACCGTTGCCAGGCTTGCCAAGCTACATTTGCCGTACAGTAGCAATTGCCGTAGTTACTGTACGGTAGAGCTAAAGCACACGGGCACTCAAGCAACACGTTTCCTTGGATTTGTATCTATAGTTTCTTATTAGCTGAAACCATGTCCCGCAGATAGCTTCAAGTTCTTACAGAGCTTGGCGTTTGACCTAGCCTTGAGCGGGACTGCGATGTGGTGTTACACGATTATTCTGGATGATTGCCGCTGACTCAGCCCGCTGGAGGGATTCAGAAGAGTACACTCGCAACAGGTCACGCATGTTGGGTCTTGATCACAACTTAAAAAGCGGTAGGGGTGGGGAGTTGAACAGGAAGAAAATATTTAAATCTGTCTTCACCTTTAATTGTGTCAGAGCGTATATGTGCGAGAAACTACGCACAGAAGCTGTCAATTAATTGCGCGTGCATCGCTCGATGCGCATTGCAGACGACATCACGAGAGTCCCAAGAGAAAAAAGCCAGGTCAAACACAATCCTGCCTGTTTAGTGGTCAGCTTAAATATGCCCGGCCGTCTCTGCGATTCAGATAGGCCAACTTAATTTACTCAAGAAAAACGCATTCTGCAGATCAGCTTTTTGCCGCCACGGTGGCTCAGTGGTTATGGCGCACGGCTGCTGACCCGAAAGACGTACGCGTATTCAATCCCGGCAGCGGCAATCGAATTTCGATGCACGCGAAATTCTAGAGGCTCATGTACTGTGCGATGTCTGTGCACGTTAAAGAACCCCAGGAGGTCTAAATGATCTGGAGCCCTCCACTACGGCGTCCCTCACAGCTTGAGTCGCTTTTGGGACGTTAAACTCCAAAAAACTAAACCAAAACTTATTTGAACAAGATGAAAGACAGATATGTGGACAAGGGCGACAACCTATATAGCTCTTCTTTCTTACTCTGGAGAACAACGACTGTGACATTGATCAGGTAATATGTTTGCAATCCATCGGTTACACTGCTCTGTGCCCGGCCACTGAATCAATCTGCCTCGAGGAAAAGACGCACGGGTGCACGTGCATGTTTTATCTACGACAGAAAACCTTTTTTGCCAGTTTACCATGATTCCTGTCTTGCGGCCCTACGAGCGTATAACAGGCCGATGGAATAACGTGCGAGAACATGGGACACCTGAATTCTTCGGTAAAAAACATCTACAAAACAATTGGCACTGTTGTACCTGTGAAAAAAAGTTTTTCGTTCACACTGAAGTTATAGTATACTGTGTTGCTCTTGAGCGGTATAATGGCGTGTTACTGAACCACCTCGCCTTGTCATCTAAGAAAACAAGCCTGCTCATGCAATTAGAGGATATGGATCAGCGATAACAGCTAGCACACGCGCTCTCGAAGTGGCTTTTACAACTGACGTGCATCTGCATGTGTTGGAAATGCGCATGTGTATACGTACATATTTGTGGTGTACATAGGTAAAACTGTGATGCGTGTTCTTCCAATAACCGCGCCGTCTGTTCCTTTTACTGATGAAGGAGCGCTGTTTGAACATAACGTGAAGCTATCCGATTCTCCCAGTTTGACTTTCTTGTGCACCTGCCCATGGTTTTGAAAGGCGTCTGTACAGTAGCAATAATCTCCAAAAAGCGTAATAAACGGTGGTAACAACCAACCGATGATAAATTTAGCAATACACCGATATCAACGTCTTCTTCAACGTCTTCAACGATATCAACGTCTTCTTCACTCATCGGGCAGCGGTGGCGGCGGTAGGAACAACCGCAAAGTGTTCAAGCGGCGTTTTTTTTTTACTTCGCAGATAACTGCAACGCGTACGATCTTCAGTTCAGCTACGCTGGGTGCATCTGGAAAAGATACACCCCCTACCGGTCAGCACTTTCAATCTACGCCCACTCCTGATTCATAACGCCTGGAAGAGCGTCAACTTCTTCACTCATCGGGAAGCGGTGGCGGCGGTAGGAACAACCGCAAAGTGTTCAAGCGGCGTTTTTTTGACTTCGCAGGTTAGTTTTTCTGCTACTTGATTCCGTTTTTTTGCTTACCTGCCGTTGCTGCTGCTGCCCCTGCACTAGTGTCCAGCTCTGTGTGTGAAATGCCGCTCGAGAATGATGATCTCTGCTCTGCTTGTTATGAGACTGTTGAAGAAGGTGAAGACTGTGTGACATGTGCCGATTGTTGCCAAAAATATCATGTTGGAAAGTGTGCCGGAGTTGGGGAACGGGTTTTTAAAAGTAAAGACGCTAAAACAAGAAAAGCTCTGAAATGCTTGACATGCCGTACACCAGCGTCTCGCTCCAATGACAGTAGCGCATCTCAGAGTAATCAGACTCCTGTTGGTTTAGGCAAGCAGCTTAGTGACATCAGTAAATCACTTGCGTACCTTACAGCAAAAGTAGATGACTTGACAACTTTGAAGGAAACTGTTTCGAACATCGAAACGTCCCTCCAACACATGTCTGACACCTACGACAAACTACTAGAAACATCGGAGAGGCATGAAAGGGAAATTGAATTGCTTCGCAACAGAGTTGACATCATTGAGAAAAATCACGACCGACTTGAAATTCAAAAACTTCGCCAAGAACTGAACGACCTAAATCAGTACAGTAGACGTCAAAATATGGAAATTCATGGACTACCTGTGACCGATGGTGAAAAGCTGCTGGACAAAGTTAACGACCTTGCGAGGAAACTTGAGTTGCCCTCTATTGCAGAAACCGACGTTGAAGGGCTACATCGTCTTCCTTGCGAGGCGGACAGAGTCCCTGTAGTTCTTATCCGTTTTGCCAGACGATCTACGAAGGCAGACTGGTTCGCGAAGCGAAAAGAATGTGATAACGACGTCAGGTTTTTTGATCACCTGACTCCTTCCAACAAGAAACTAATGTAGCTCGCTAAAAAGAAAGCTAAAGAAATGAACTATGAGTTTGTCTGGTCGAGGGAAGGAAAGGGGTTTGCTCGGAAACAGCCAGGCGCACGGGTTATCAGGATCGCTTGCGAGGAAGACGTCGACAAAATAATTTAAATGCATTAAGCTGAGAGGTTGCGCAGTGAACTTGCTCAAAAATGGCATACTTCACTTCTGAGTCATTCAACGAAATGTTGAAGAGTAATGCCTACAATTCTCGTAGCACTGTCTTTTTATCATTTAAATTCCCAGAGCCTAAAAAACAAAGGCGAAGAAGTAGAAGCAGAATTACACAAACTTAACATTCATTTTGACTTCATTGCATTTACAGAAACATGGTTTCATACAAATTCAGATGTTATTCAGCTTGGTGACTACAAACCAATTTCCGTTTTTAGAAACGGCAGGCGTGGTGGTGGTGTGTCTCTATATGTCAGGAACCACTTATCTTTTGACAATGTGCCTGATTATTCCCTCGTGCACAATGACTTTGAAGCAGTATGCATACTTTTTCATAACATTATCATAATGGCACTGTATCGCTCGTCTCAAGGTGATGTGGACAACTTTTTTAGATGGATTGAGTCCTTCCTGAAGCTAGCAAACCTTAATAAGTGGCGCATTATTGTAATTGTGGATTTTAACATTAACATTATGGAAGATATTCCTTCAAAGATCACATTAAGTGAAATATTCCTTTCTAATGGTTGCGAGAATACTATTGATTTACCCACGCGCATATCAAAATACTCCGAAACACAAATTGATCTATGTTTTACAAGTATTCCGGCCAACAGAACTACATCAGGTGTTTTTTCATCAGGGATCAGCGATAATCTGCCCATCTTTTCACTTGTTTCAGAGAAAAAGAATCCTGACGGTCTTTTTCGCGTGCGGAGAACTTATGATGAAATAATATTACCCGATTTTGTAACTTGATGTCGTCTACTAATTGGATCGAAGTATATCATGAAACAGACCCTACACAAGCATATGAAGTATTTATTGAAAAACTGCTAAAACTTTACGATGCAGCCTTCCTCATTATGACTATAAAAAAGCATAGAAAGGTAAGGAAAGAATGGATAACAAGTGGTCTCCTGAAACGGATTGATGAAAAGAATGAAATGTTTTCTCGTTTTCTAAGAACTAGAAACACGGAGGATTTAATTGAGTTTAAGAAGTTCCGAAACAGACTAAATATGGATTTAAAGAAGGCGAAGTCATTATTTTATAAAAACAAGTTTTCGGCAGTCTCGCACAACCCTAAATTGATCTGGCAAGGTATCAATGCAATCATAGGGAATAAGAAAAAGGATCTTCCCTGCGAACTACGAATTAATGGAGTCAATTACACAGGAGTTTCACTTGCCAATAAACTTAACGATCATTTCATAGTAGCTGGAGCTCATCACGGGGCTGCTCATTCTTATGCAACTAGAACAGTAGAGTCATACATGCTTTACAGAAGTAATGCTTCCATATTTCTGTCGCCCACTTCAATAGATGAAGTAGAATCCATCATAAATTCTCTTAGGAACACTTGTTCACCTGGTGATGACGAAATAGCCGTTTTTCCGATTAAATGTGTTAGAAATATCGCTCGCCCTCTCGCACATATCTGTAATAGAATGCTGCTCACAGGAGTCTTTCCTGAAAAACTAAAAGTTGCGCGTGTTACAGTGGTCTTCAATGGGGGAAAGAAAAATGACCCGAATAATTATCGCCCCATTTCAGTGCTGCCACTGTTTTCAAAAGTAGCTGAGCGTATACTTTTCAAGCGAGTTTATAGCTTACTCCAAGCTAAAAATTTAATTTGCGCAGAGCAGTATGGCTTTCAGCAAGGTAAATCAACCCAAACAGCACTATTAGACATAAAAAACTGTTTAATTCAAAATTTTGAAAATAGACTTTACACTGTTGGAATATCTCTTGATTTTAGTAAGGCTTTTGATTCGGTTAAGCATTCAATATTACTTAAAAAGTTAGATATACGGAATTCGTGGAATTGCCAATAAACTATTTGAGAGTTATTTAAATTCACGGAGGCAATACACGAAAATACACGTTATAAAATCTGAATTTGGTTTAGTAAACTTTAGCATGCCCCAAGGTTCTATTCTAGGGCCCCTTTTGTTCATTGTGTACATCAATGACATTGTTAATATTCCTTTAACTACTAATATTGTGTTGTATGCCGATGACACAAACGTGTTCTTTTCAGGCACTAACCTACAAACACTTGAGCAGCAATCAAATGACTGGCTGAAAGAGTTAATGATTTGGCTCTCTGTTAATCAACTTGAATTGAATGTTAACAAAACGAAATTCATGCTTTTCCACCCAAAAAATAAGCCAGTAGATCACCACATCTCACTTCACTTTAATAACCTAAGAAGTGAAGAAGTGCATAGCATTTGGTTTCTTGGTGTGTATTTCCGCAGTGATCTAGGGTGGAGTGATCACGTGAACAACATCCGATTGAAAATGGCGAGATCGTTATGTGTGATTTACCGATTAAGACACCTTTTACCAATGCAGGTTAGAAAACAATTATATTTTGCTTTGGTGCACTCTCATCTAGTATATTGCAATCTAGTATGGGGTACCTGCAATAAAACTGATTCACATAAATTATATGCCCTCCTGAAAAGAGCCTTACGTGCCTTATGTATAAATCCAACTGATGAAACAAACCTCTTCAAAACTTTTCATGCACGCAGTTTCCTTGACTGTTACAACTTTAGCTTAGCGATTCACATGTTTTATAAAATTAAGGAGGATTTCACTTCTTTCCAGAATATGTACTTTTCTAGAAACATTAAATATGAATTGCGCATGGTTTCCCTATCTGCTACAAGATCCAGAACGAATTATGGAACACAAAGTGTAACTAACCAAATTGCATCCTTATGTAATGCGCACCCATCTTTAGTGACGATGGCTCAAGAAGCTACGAGCTCTATTGCCTTTAAGAAAAAATTGAAGTTGCTCTTTCCTGTTTTGTAATTTTGCGATTACTTGAGTCTAGTTGGTACTGATTCTTTTTTTGTTGTCTGTATATTTATACTCCAGTGCCTGTTATCAAATTTTTTAATTTTCGTTTTTTTAATTATTATCTGTGTTGCGTTTATGATTACAGTTCGGGCGTAACGATGTCATGTTTTTGTTTTTTTAACATTATAGTAATGTCTTTCTCTCTTGTCTCGTGATCAGGTTTGATACCCCTAAGTGTGCTGTTCTTTTCTTGAAAATGATTGTTTTTTTGTAAACATGATTTGCCGTCTAGTCACCAGTGTCCAGATGTGTAAGCCGGGGTGTAGGCCTCGTCAGGAGGCACGCTCTGTCTGCCTCCCTTTGGCTCTCCCCGGGGGCATATTGTAATATGGCCGAATAAACTTTCAAACTTCAAACAAACAGTCCCGATAAGTCCTGATACGCGCGATAGCATACAGCTCATTTGGTCGAAGAGCCTTTACCGCATGTCGGAAATCGGGGTCTGCGTACAAAAATTCTATCATGGTAATTTGCGGTTCCAGTAATTTATGATTGATTGGTATATGATAGGCGGTGACGAGTTAATGAAACAATTGTAAATATTTTATTAATGAAAGTGATGAAAAAATTGGAAAAAGCTAGGGGTTTCAAAGGTGTCCAAATGCTCAGAATGAGAAGCCAATGATGCTAATTAAGAAAATTTAGATTGTAATTGATCAATTGTTTAATTAAAACAATTGAAAAAATGAACGTTGCGTTCAACGGTGTCAAACTGCTCATAATGGAAAACCTAATGCACTATGCTATATCGTCCTACCTTTAACACGGAGCTGAAGTGTCCTCTCCAATTGTTTTTTTCTAGAACACATCATGATTCTATATTATTTCTAATTATTTTAACTCTGTATTTGATTAGACTAGTGCGCGTACAGCTAAAGTCTGGACACAAGCCTCTACCAGGGTGTTCTAGGCACCCTACCTCTACCGCACCTATATACTGTAACCACATCTATGGTTTGGTTGCTCATTTAAAGGAGCTAGTATAGACACCTTAATTTTGGGTGCGTGTTTTCTTGTTTGTAATCGCGCATAAGGCATTACTTTAAATGGATTACCACCTGGTATTCTCCTACCAATATAAATAATTTATAATCATTTCTTTCTCATGCTGTTTCGGTTTCAACAGCCGAATGAGGACTTCGACGTCAACGTGTACTTACAGGTTACATGAGACACGAAAAGACTGCAATATAATCGCTGCTTCCTCCTTCGGCGTCATTCTGGCTCTTGAGAAAGGCTGGTTTCAGCACTGCAGTAAATTAAAACGATGAAGCAGCGATTATATGGACGTTTTTTCATGTCTTACGTGACATAAAAGTACTCTTTGTCGTCACAGCCATCGTTCGGCTGTTCAAACCAAAACCAAAACAACACGGCAGAAAAAATTTGATTGTAAATTATTTAGCGGTCGCAGGCGAATATCTCATGGTGATTCATGCGTAGAAGCGTCTTCTGCATCATTACAGGGAAGAAAACATGTCACCAAGATTAGGTGCCTATACTCCTTTAATCTGTATTGTATGGTTAGTAGAATTATTATTATCAATATAACTGCTAACAAACAACTTACCACCCCTTCCATTACGTCTGTTACAATATCTGCGTTGACAGCTGTTTGCAGTCACAAGTCAACCAGGACGTGATTATCGTGACTGCATGCAACTTCGTGGCTACAAGCAGGGTTACCAGTAGTTTCAGCAGTTTTATCGCGCCGCTGTTTGATCTTCATCCTGCTGACTAGTTGCTGGTGAAAGGGAGCCGCAGCCGTACGTTATGGCAACCGGCCACAGGAAAAAGCGGCGCAAGGAATATTTGCACTGCAGTAATGACTGCGAGCAGTTCGATCTACCGAAGACTACTTTTTACAGGCGTGAGGAAAAGGCAATGCAAGCTACGCCACAGGGTCAGCTCAGTCAGTTGTGGGCCGCTACATTGCCCGCACCTAGCAACGCTTCAGATACTGGCGGCACTCCCGCGTATGCTGCGACGGGCGATACTCTCACTGACTGCACTGACCCGGCCACTGGCGCAGCCAACAATCCGTTTGGCGATGACGACGTCGAAGCGCCCCACTTTTCGGACTATGAGACCAACAACGCCAACAAGAACAATTATGCAGCAGGCAGCGCCGCGGATGATGGTGATGGTCCAGTTTTGGACAACTTCGATGAAGAAAATCTGCAGGAAGTAGCGTTCGCCGCATTTAACTCCGAGAAGCTGCCCAATCTCGGCACATAAAAGGTAGGAGCAGTTGCAATGGCCATGTTCTTTGCTGTTGCTCATGACCTCACCAGGATGGCACTAGGCGACCTCTACGTGTTGGTAAACAGTATTACAGGAACAGATGTGTTGCCCCGCAACAAATACGCTTTCACAAAGCTGTGGTCAACACAGAAATCCAACCTAGTTCACACATGGTATCTTTGCGAAGTATGCAAAGCCGTTTTAACCAAAATCGCCAGTGAAATGCTGTGTTCTAACTGTGGGAAAAAAGAACAGATTTACAAAGCGCAGGCGCGAGGTTCATACTTCTCGACATTAAACCCAAAAAGGCAGTTAAGTTTGAGAATTGAAAGAACGAAGCAAAGTCTTGAAGAAGGACTGTGTACAAGAAGAAATCAGCATGAATTTGTGAGTGATATAACAAATGGGGCCTGCTTTGAAGAGCGTTGTCATGTTGAAGACTTGTCACGTGATGACTTGACACTAACTATTAACACAGATGGCAGCCCTCTGTTCAAGTCTTCGAAAACATCAGTGTGGCCTGTACAATTTGTGCACAATGAATTACCGCCAGTAGTGCGTTTTCAGAACCCTGTATTAGCAGGGCTGCGGGTTGGCAGAACCCATCCTGATATGCAGAAGTTCTTAAAAAAATTTGTCAGTGAGTTTAATTCGATGAGCCTGATCACTTGGAGAAATGGAACCTCGGTGCATCACTCGAGTCTTTGTACTGTGCTGCACAGTGAATGCACCGGAGAGTGCTGCGGTTTTGAACATGGTTCAATTCAACGATATCCATGGCTGTCCCTGGTGCCTTACCACGGCAACGCATCAGGAAGGCAAGTGCCAACTGTTTCACTGCTATGATATGACGAAATACTAGTACATCTATTTGATTTAACCTTAATTGGAACAGTAATTATCTGAGTGTCATGAATGCGCCAGATTCAGAGACCAAGCATATTCAGTAGCATGAGTCTTATGCAATTGCATGAAGACACTAAGGAAGACACTAAGGAAATAAAAAAAAACCTTGTAGCTGAGGGAGCGGGATCTGAACTCGCGGCGGCGCTAAAGAATCAGTTCCACTGGCCGCTGCTTCAGACCATTACACCATCGCCACAGCTTTTTTAGAGCATGGTAGTTATTACTTTGAAATTATATTCTATTTGCATTAACTAATTCATTTAAAAAGCTTTTAGAACACGCCATGAAACACATCGTAAAAAGACAAAGCAGCAAAGCAGCAGACGCTAGGTAAGGCTGAGCACATCACCACGAGGGAGTGCCACTCCTGTTTAAAGTCGGTCGGTGCATACACTTCCCTCAGATTAGCAATCATCTGGGAGAAATCTTAATATCCTGCCTGTACCAACTGCTCTCTATCATATTCTCCTTCATGCCCGCTACCCCGATCAATTCCTCTCCTCCTGTAAGCTCTGCGGGAAACCGGCAGACTTTCTTCACGTCCCACACCCTCCATCCCGAACCATGGAGGAGTCATACTGGGAGACTCTCCTGGCCAGCTCCGCTGCTGCTGACCAGCGCCGGATAACTACCGACGCCCTGTAGCGGATATCACTCCAAGGGCTGTCATTTGCCCTGTAGAGGTAGCCCCTCGTTGCAAAACCCAGTACCACTGGGAACCAGTGCCCCAGTGCCATGCCTGATTATGGGCCTAGCGACACTGCACACTGGGACACTCGCACACTGGGGCCCCCGCACACTGGGATACTCGAACACTGGGACACTCGCACACTGGGGCCCCCGCACACTGGGATACTCGAACACTGGGACACTTGCACACTGGGGCCCCCGCACACTGGGATACTCGAACACTTGGACACTTGCACACTGAGACGCTCGCACAATGGGACGCTCGCACAGTGGGACGCTCGCACAGTGGGACGCTCGCACAGTGGGACGCTCGCACAGTGGGACGCTTACATACTGGGACGCCCACCAATGGGACGCTCGCACACTGGGACACACCGGGGCGAGCCCTCCAGACTAGACCACCATAATGCAGTTCATGCATATCGTAGGTCTGGGTGCTCAAAAGATGATTATTCATAACTAGTTAGAACTGTTTATTTCATACAACCTTCATCCGCTTCCCTTGCCCCGCAGCCTCGGCAAACAGGTCCCGCACTGCCTTCCGCGCATTAGACTTGCGCTTGTCCGAAGGCTTCTCACTTTCAATTTCTTCAATTGCTCTGTAAATAACAGCTGCAATAAAATCCAGAGCATTTCCCAGTTAAAACTTCTGAAGGAAGAGAACAAACGCAGCGGTGCAGATAAGTGCAATAATTGCTGCACTTTCAGAAGTGCGCGCCTGCTTCAATATTTACTGCTGAACTTGACCTATCTGTGTTAAGTCCAAGACCAAGCAGTACTATCAATTTTCTTGATATCAACTGTAAACCAAACAGTATATGCGACTTGCCCATCAAGACTTCAACTTTTGCCGGTGTTTCCTGCTGCTTTGCAACGTTGTCCGGAGTACGCCTGCAGGGCTGGCCGGTCAGGAACCTCTCTTTCATTTCAGCAGGCGTCCATAGATATCGTTCCATTTCCCTGGCAACTTTGATTTCACTTTTTGTCTTCATTATATAATTAAATTTCTTTTCCGACATCTTTATGCCATTTGCGAGATGAACCTAGAAGTATAATGCAGATGCAGTACATTAGAAAATGTGAAAGATGGGTGTTGTCGCCAATGAGCCGTTTAGTACTTTGTGGGTGGAGGGTAGCGTAATATAAAGGCTATAGTTCATGGGCTTTAACACCCCAAAATGACTCAGGCTATGAGATACTGCAGTGGAGGGCTCTGAATAATATCGACCACTTGAGGTTCTTTAAGAGGCACTGACATCGCACAGTACACCGCCCTCTAGCATTATGCCTCCATCAAAATGCGACCACCACCGTCGCATTCAAACCCGCGTCTTTCAAAACACGCGCACAACACTACGTTGGCTACAATTGGAGTGGGGCGTCCAGTTGTTATTCATTCAAGGTAGAACTCGCGGAGCGTTCGGTCACCGCGAGGTCTACCTTGGACGACTAACAACTGGACGCCCCACTCCAGTTGTAGCCAACGTAGTGCTGTGCGCGAAGATTTTGTTGCTCAATCATGAACTAATCACGCGCACAACCTAGACACATTTGTTATTGTATAAATAGTTTTTGAATGTTACCTCTACCCCTATCCTTTCTTCTTTTCCCCTCACCTCTTTCATTTCATGTCTCCATTCTGCCTGCTATCCTTTATTTCCGCTCCCCAGCTCAGGTGCTTCAGTATCGATGGCAGATGCCGGGGTTAGCAAAAATCTTTTTCTTTCATTTTATCATTATTTTACTAAAACCACTTACTATTTTGCAGTTACCTTGCAGGGCATGAGAACCACATGAAGCGGTGGTTGTACCGTGAGGTGGCTAATTAACAAATATTTCAATTTACCTTTTTAAATTACTGAATTTATAGTGCATGCTTTAACAACAAAATTAACAAACTGCCTGCGTATTCCATATTCACTCAAGTTATTTGCACACTTTTTTCTTTAAATTCTGGTTTCAAAAAGGGGACGCACAAATGAGACAGATCTCACAAATGCATCTTAAGAAACTCTACAAAGGTCATAACGCTCTCTCTCTCTCTCAATCTATATATATATATATATATATATATATATATATATATATATATATATATATATATATAGCTAACTCCAAAAATAAGTCAACGCATACCCACTCCTCACCTACAGCCCCACATTAACTATGCAGTTACCCGTGAGATGGCACGATGAATAGTGCACAGCTTAAAGCAATAAACACGTAATGATACAATCGCAAAACCAGCTGTCAAGGGCAAATGGAGAAAGCGATAAAATGGTGCCCTCATATGCAGCCCAGCCCATCAGTGTTTGGTAGTTTCGGCTTCAGGCGTGCACCTGAACCTGAAGTTTGCTCTCGCAACTGCTCGTCCGGGAAAGCGACTACCACAGCAGGCAAGCCTGGTAAACAGCGCAAACCAATCTACAACCAAATAAGCTACTTTGTTTTTAAATATGGAGCTCCATGTACACAACTGGGCATGGGCACCAGCACAGGATACGTGCTACCGACAGCTCGGACGAAACTACGTCAGGCGCCGCATATAGTTGGGTGCCGCGTATACGTCGACTCCCGTGATGAGCCCATAAAAGAAATTCCTCTTTGGACACCTTCGTTTGTAACGCAAAATTGAAACCTTTAGAAACCCCAAAATTTAACAATTTATGGTATGACTCGAGAGGCACTACAAGAGTCTATGGAAGCAATGTTGCCAAATGCTGAGCAATGCAGTCATGGAAAAGTCAGTGTGGGCTAAATTACCATCTTGACTGGCCTCAGCAACCACTTCATAGTGCTGGTCACCTTCTGGTTGATGTGCGGCCTCCCCATCCCCAAGTCGAAATGGGTCCAGCCCACCCGCTAGTGAAAGTGGGGCCTGCCCACCCGCTAGTGAAGGTGGGGCCTGCCCACTCACAACTGGAAGTGAGGCCTGACCACTCGAAACTGGAAGTGAAAAGCAAAGAAAAAAATAACACAAATGCACGGGAGAATTTCAAGTAAAATAAAAATCTCACTCTTTGCGATGATTATGTGCTTGCTGTAGAACATAAAACTGACGAACTGCTGCAGTCAAGGAACATTTGTCACCCTGATTGCTAATTTAGTTTCTTCTTGCTCTTTAAAGGACAATAGACTCCCAGTTTTATTACACGTTTTCTTCTTTAAATTGAGAGACATTCCAATACTGTGGAAAATTGTTAATATGATGCCCATTTGTTTGGACAGTTGGCAAATTTGACCTGCAAGCCTGGTCCCTACAAAAATGTAAAGGAGTCTATGGGGCAAAACTCTCATTAATTCGAATAAATTTTAGCGCTCATCAGCTAATTCGACATAGCTTCGTAGCCCGGCCGCCAAGTTGATGCGGAGGAAGCAGAAGAAAAAAAAACTGCCAAGAGTGGCACTAGTTTAAAGCTAAAAAAAATGGAGTGTAGGCCATCTGCACGGTCATCGACATTAGCAGTGAGAAGGAAGGCGAGAGTATAGAGGAGGTGATGTTGAGGAAAGCGGGGTTGGCAGGAGGTGAATATGTTGTCTTTGCTAACCCTACCTAACTCTAAGTAATATTTCCTGGTTATTGCGCATTTCGCCAGCGTCTACTATGTTGCTTTTGAGTGTGCAGTGTTGTGCCTGTGCGTCTTGCCACAACGTTGTTTGCTGCTGCGATGGCGCCACTAGCAAAGCAGCCGAAGTACCAGGTGAAAGACCTAGCATAGGAAGTGAAAATATTGAATGAGCTCAAGAACAATTTTTAATGCCGCAATGTGATGGACAAATACAAAGTAAAAGAACAACCTTGGCCAAGTACGCCAAAAAAGAAAAAAAGTACCTGGAGAAGTTTGACAGTGAAATCTTCAATGCCAAAAAAGACGCCTGTAAACTGTGGCCCATACGGAACTCTGAAGAAACCATACTGCGATAGAACGCAAATGCACACGAGGCCTATCTCCCTGTGAATAGACCACTGATTTGTGCCCAGGCTGGAAGGTTCGGCGCGAAAATTAACACTAAAGACTCTAAAGATTCCGAAGGTTGGCTCGCTCGTTTCAGACGCCGGCACAATCTAACTTTTCAGAATGTGGGCGACGAAAGATCCATGACAAAGTGATCGAGGAGTGGCGGACCATCAGGCTTTGTAACACCCAGCTGCCTATGCTGCTAGGAATACAATCAATGCCAATGAAACAACACTTTTTTAAAGCACTCTCGGACTAAACGATCACATTCAAAGGTGACCCTTGAACAGCAGGAAAATGCAGCAAGGTAAGAGTTACCGTGCTACTTGCCGCCAACATAATGGGAACATCAAATGCTGTACATCAAATGTAAATACAGAAAGCACAAGCTACAGTGCATGCTTTTGTGTAGGGAAGCTGAGAAGAAGTACGACCTTACACTCCTCAGCGCTTTGAACGTTCTTTCAGATGAATGGGCAAACACGCCTGCAGCAATCATAGCAAACTGTTTAGAGCACAGCGGCTTTATGCTACCGCACTGCTGCACAGAGGAAATGCCATCTGAAACAGCTGATGCAACTGCAAGCACATAGGACGACAGCTGTTTCGACGTCTTACATCCCATGCAGCTCAACGCTTACATGACCATCAATGATTGTGTCACAGTCGCTGGGCAGCTGACTGAGGAGTAAATAATTCAGGAGACCACAGGTGCCGGCAGCTATGGTTCATTGGAAGCCGACGATTGTGAACAACTACCTCAAAAACCGAAGCGCACGGTAAAGAAGCCGCAAAAGCACTGTACGTGCTGGAGGAGTTCTGTGAACACTTTCCTAAAGGTGCGTTTGCCATGCAGCATCTGGCAGAGATTAGCGCTATTGTCGCACCCAAATTTTCCGGAAAAAACACGATTACAAACTTCTTTGGCAAATAAAGATATGTCATGCTACGGCTTATTTTGTTTTTTTTGTTGTTCATTCGATAATCAGACATTCGCATAATTCGACAAACTCAGCAGTCCTATCAGTGTCGAATTAACGAGCTTTTACTATACATAGATCACAGTGTTGTATTCGCCTACGACCGCTATATAATAATTGAATTTCTTATCTCATGCTGCTTCAGTTTCATCAACCGAACAGTGGCTGACATGTAGTCGAACTTTAGGTCGCATGAGGCGTGGAGAAACTGCAATATAAACGCGTATTTTCAACACACTACAGCACTTAAACCAGCCTGCTTCAAAGGCTAGATTTACAACAAGCGACATAGCAGCAGTTATATTACCGTTTTTTTTTGTGTCTCACGTTACCTAAAGCTCCACTACAATAAAGTCACAGCTATCATTCGGCTAATGAAACTGAAACAAACAGTGTCAAGAATAAATTCAATTAAATAAATTATTTAGCAGTCATAAACAAGTGCCATGAGGTGCTCCATGCGCACCAATGTCTAATACATCGTTTGAAAGAAGAAAACAAAATTTGGTGCCTATAGCCCTTTAATGCACATAGCTTCAAATTTTTAAGTTCGCCGTAAATGACGAACTACACAAAAGGGGCAAATAATTTTTTTATGGAAAGGCCAGTATCAATAAATACAATTATTTTGGTGTGCTTAAAACTTTTTAACTGGCACCAGATCAATTTTTGTATTAAGAAACTGCATGACTTCAACAAATGCCAAATTTTATGCAACAACCCATCAGAGAAAAATCAATTATAACTCTTTATTAAGGGTGTGCGAGTAGTATTTTTTTCTAAACCAAATCTATTGCAAATTGAATAGAGAAAGCAGATTTGAATACAAATTGAATGTTCATAAGATTGTTCACTACTTGGGGAACAGTCACAGCAGATGAGTAATCATGTAAAACAGCAGAGCTCAAGCGGGACATTCCAAAATATGGAGCTGAAGCTGTAGCCGTCGAAAAAGCAACACTGGCCTCTGTTAGGAGGCAGACAAAACAGTTAGTATATATCTCTATTATCGTCATGATGACAGAAAACGAACTAGCGCAAAATCTCAGCTGATCAAAAAGACCACTTTGAGCCATGACTTCTGACATAGCGCATGAATCCACAGTAAATAAATTGGCGAAACCGTGTAGGATTGCACAATATTGTCACGTAGTGGTGACGGCAGTCGAAGCAGCGATAAAGACGGACGAAAGGGTCTTCTAAAAGAACTGTTTATTGGGCTGACTTGCACCCAAAATGGGCTGAATCACTAGGCGGCGGCGAAGCGACAAGCGTGCTCGGCGGTCATCGAACAGAATGCCGGCCGCTGTCGGCCGTGCTCAATTTAAAGCTGATAGCGAACTTTCGAGATAAAGAGCGCAAAGTTACTAGAACATTCCGGAACAACGTAGAATCAGCTCTGCCTGGCTGCGATCAATCGAGATAAATCTAGTCGCGTCTTGCGTAGCAAACAAAGCGATAAAGTGATGTGGCGGCATATTTGAAAAACGAACACACTGCAAATATTCGCGGCAATATTGGAGGCCATATGTAGTAGTATGAACTGTGTCACTGCACCGAACGTTCCTTCCAGCAAAGGCCGATCGCAACAGCATGTGGGCCGCTCTTGAAACAGTTGCTAAAAAACTCCATGGTGGTACCCAATTCGAACTCTGTTCCAGCTATTTGTAAGCTATTTGAGAACTGAAGAACAGATTAGGTTCCTTAAGAATAATTTTGAATACAAATACAATTTTGAATTTTGATACTAGATTCGATATTCAAAAATTTCAAATATTCGCACATCCCCTAGTAACTATTATTAGCCCAGCATAACAGTTATCTAATTCACACAATTTGGGCTTTGCATTGCCAATTGCAAGTTACACTGATATCAAAACAGTGCTGCCAGCATACCTGGTATGCTAATAGCTGCTTTCATTACTCACTATTTTGGCATGCTGTGCTTTTGAGTGACCGGAATAATTTGATAATATAGAAGCTACAACCACCACAGTCTAATGTCGTCAGTACACAGCATATTCACTCTTCTAAAAATTAGACTTCTATTTTGATTATGTCAACTGTGCACAAGGAACAAAAAGATCAGCATGCATTAAAACAGTTGGCAGAACTATGAGAAATCGCTGTTGTCAGGCGGTTGTAGCCTCGAAAGGAGGTTAACAATTTTTCAGGTTCCCTCCAAATAAATTTTGCTTTCATGCAAACTGTTTTTGGCAGTTTTGGAAGGAGCATTCAATAATTATACATTCGGATAATTCAGGTATTTTTTCAACTCCTCTGAAGTCTGCATTAACGAGGTTTACTTTACCAAACATGCTTGTGCCTTGCATACTGGGCAGGTATTCGCTCCCTCTCTCCTTGCACTTAAGAAGACTAGTCATTTCAGAGCACTCTAGAGCGCTATAAAAAGAGACTGCACATTCAGCTGGTTGAAGATGGACACTTGGAACAGATTCGGTTGGCTTTCCCCGAGCGGTCACTTATCTCTTAGGAGTGCCTCGAGGCATGCAGACTTTCTTAACCCTTTATAAGGAGCAAGCTATGTAAGAATTAAATTACATCACTTTCAAGCCGTTCTTGACTATTAGATTTACAGAAAAATGGAGACAGCTTCGTAAAAACACCTCAAATGTGGCACATATCCTTACCTTAGTCTTTTGGAAGTAATAGACAACTTTTATTAGAACTTAAAATTGCTTGGAGATGTATTACGAGGCAACTGACTACGGAAAAAGCTCACAAGCTCAACAACTTTTTTTCTCTCACGACTGATGTCGTTGAACTGCATACCTGCACTTGTAAAAACACAGAACACCAAGGAGGCCTCTTAGCGTAATATAAAAAGACTGAACATCTTGTTTGGCGCTGGTAGTATTCTGCACTAAAAAATATGGAACGCAGGTGCGTTGTTTTCCATTTCCTGGCACCTGATGTAAGTGGGACACATATCCCGCTGCTGAACAAAAGGATTAAGTGATTTCGGTGTTCAGGATCCCACCAATCCCCCACCAATCCAAGCATGGTGCTGACGACATTGGCAACGCGATGGTGGCTGCAAGGTGACTACGTGACAGTGTCCTTCATGTTTTATGTTAAATTCTATGAATTATGTTGATCGCCGCGTAGCGATGACAGGAAGGAAGCAGCCACAGCCAGTTGTGACAGGAAGCAGATGCAAGGGAACGGAAAACATCACGCGGGATTCCATTCAAATATGCAGAATTTGGCGGAGCAAATATGGCTGCTTCATGGAGCAATCTATGATCAATGCCTGATACTGAACTGCCACTGGAACATACAACTCTCACTCCCATTCTGCCACTAAAACACAATTGTTCCAAACAGACCAAAAAAACTTGACCCGGTTCTCCCATTGGAATTAAACATTAGTGCTTGAGTTCTGCACAAATTTCAAGCAAACGAAGTTCATCAGTATGTGCTGCAGCCTAAAAATCTTTCTTTGTTGCACAGATAAAAGATTCTACTCACCGCTTCAGTACCCCCCGAATTACCAAACGTTTTCATAATTTCGGTCAGCTCATTCCTGGAAGCCTGGCGCACCAGTTTTCTTTTCTCTCTCTCAGACACCCCTTCAGGTGGCTTGACACACAAAGAAAAAAACAGCTATAAAATACAAGACATTCTATAAAATGCACAAAATACATATTGTAGACAAGTTTTTTGAACTAAGAAAAGAGCTTGTCTAGACCCGCAGGGCAAATATATCTTAATCCTGTATGTAAATATGCAAATACTGCTTCCTTGGATGAACACTGAACAATTCATAAACGTCCAACTCATGACAGCATTTCTCTTGAGCTTCAAGAGACACTGAGGATTAACTGAAGTTGGCCCTTTCATTACATGCCCTGCTCCAATAAAAAGGGGCTAGAATCCTGAAAACCGAGATTTTGTTACCTGAAGAAGGCCAGAATTCGGGTAACACCATCACACGGCAGTTTTGTAGGCAAGCTGCAGTATTAGTACAGAGATTTAGCATACCAGAGACGTACTAGAAGATACCTATACCGGTTTTGCATACGTGCAGTGGTCCCACCTGGCCATGCATGCGCAGCAGCACATGCGCAGCTCCCGTAGGTAAAACCAGTATACACCCCTGCTAGCATGTCTCTCGGATGCTACATATCACTACTGATACTGAATTTGGTCACGGCTTGCCAAGTCCAGGCTATACTAGCATACACTTTCATGGAGTCCTTTTCAGAGTTGATACAAGCGTATCAGCTCACAAGAAAATAAATTCCATTTTAAGTGCAGTTAACGCATAAATTAAAACGTTGTGATGCAGAACAGTTCAGTTCAGTTCAGTTTATTTACCTTAAAGGCCCCCTTGTATGGGGGGTATTACATAAGGGGTGGGATTTTAATGAAATGAGCAAACAAAACAGCGAATATTATTTAGCACTGAAGGTGATCGGTTACATGTTCTTGAAAAGTAGAGGATGAAGCGATGTTGACGATGTCACGGGGTAGGCCGTTCCAGTCCGTTGCTGCTCGAAAGAAAAATGAAGCAGAAAAGGTGGCAGAATGCGATGGCGGCCGGGCAACTTGTAGGGGATGACTGGTGCGGTGAGATATGCGTGCGGCAGTTGTGATATACGGTGACCAATTGAGGGAAGAATGAAATAATTTGTGATAAAGGGTGAGACTTGAAATGCGACGACGGAACGAAAGGGGTGGTAGTCCTGATAATGCTTTCAATGAAGAAATGCTGACGTCATATGAGTATGAAGAGTGGATGAATCGAGTGGCACGGTTTTGGACAGCTTCTAATGCATTAATTATGAAGTTTGGTGCGGGCTCCATATGGCAGAGGCATATTCTAATTTTGGTCTGATGAGCGATTTATATGCGAGTAATTTTACGTGTTGAGGGGCAAGGCGGAGATGGCGCTTGAGAAAACCAAGTGTTTTATTCGATGCTGAAAGGATGTTGCTAATTTGAGTGCGCCAAGATAAATCATAAGACAAGGTGACTCCTACATACTTATAAGATGATACGAATTCAATAGAGATGTTAGCAATGTAATATTGGAAGCGATGCCGGCTGTGGCGGCGAGAGAAGGATAAGAGTTTACATTTATTAGGATTGAGGGTCATTAGCCACTTGTTACACTCATTAAGTACGCAGTTAAGATCTGTCTGAAGACTTAGTTGATCACGAAAGTTATCAATTGCGGTAAATAACACAGTCGCCTGCGAATATTCGAATAATGCAGGAAACATGGTCAGGTAAGTCACTAATATATATTAAGAGCAGTAAAGGACCGAGTACAGATCTTCGCAGAACGCCAGATGTAACCGGGAGGCTGTTAGACAGATGGCTGTTAGCAAAGACCGATTAAGAACGATTAGTGAGAAACTGCTCAATACATTGCAGTACGTTAGGATGTAGGTTCAGCTGTGCAAGTTTTACCAATAAACGACAGTGGGGAATTTTATCAAAAGCTTTCGCAAAATCTAGAAATATGGCATCAGTCTGTTACGGTCAAGATTAGTGTGCAAGTCGTGAAGGAACAACGCTAATTGGGTTTCACAAGAGAGGCCCTTACGAAACCCATGTTGTGAAAAATGGAAGAAATCATTTGATTCTAAGAAATTTATAATTTGAGAGTAGATGACATGTTCCATGATTTTGCAGGGTACGCTAGTTAGTGAAATGGGGCGATAATTCATGGGGAAGTCTCTGTTAC
Organism: Amblyomma americanum; assembly: GCF_052857255.1. Lineage (NCBI taxonomy): Eukaryota > Metazoa > Arthropoda > Arachnida > Ixodida > Ixodidae > Amblyomma > Amblyomma americanum. Next base: position 386,265,623 of record NC_135497.1, on the reverse strand, counting down.
CTGATTTGTGGACTGGAACGACCTTCCCGTTTTCCAGTCATCTGGAATGATCCCTGAAGAGAGCGATTGCGAAAAGATCAAAGATAAGTAGGCTGCACATGTTGATTTCACATTTTTAAGCAGTTTTGTATTAATCATGTTCATACCAGCTGATGATGAGAGTTTCATGTTATCAATTATGGAAGCGATACCATCTGTGAAGAATGATGGCTTCTGTGTTGAGCGATGGTAACTGTGAAGGCATGTCAAATTCACTCGTGAAAACAGATACAAAGGAGTTATTAAATATTTCTGCGCATTCATGGTCAGTAACCGCTTCGTGCAACTCGTTAGTCAGTGTAATATCATGAGTGTGCTTAGGATTTAAAACCTGCCAGAATTGTCTAGGATTGCTGATTAGTAGCTTCGGTAAGTCAGTGTGATAAAATGAGCGCCTGGCGCTACGAACTGCAAGTAAGTATGATTTCTCAGATGCAAGGTATTTTTCCCAAGTGGCTTGATTATCAGTGTGTTTGGCTGTACGAAACAGGCGTTTCTTCTTGTTTTCTAGACGTTTTAGATGCTTAGTAAACCATGGTTTATTGCGGTTATTTTGGAAAGATACCCTGGGGATAAACATATTAGAGAGCATATTTAACTTATTTTTGAATATCAACCAGTTTTCGTGAACAGAGTGAGTGTCGAATGTGGATTGGTACTCTGAAAAAAACATGTTAAGGTCTTCAGTTATTGGATCGTAATTCCCTTTATCGTAAAGATTTATTGTTTTTCTGGATGGGTGCTTCTGAGCTGGGGTAAATGAAAATAGAGCATGTAAGATTTTATGGTCGCTGATTTCTGGAAGATATCTAATGGATGATAGGTACTCAGGGCTATTAGTTAGTATTAGGTCAACGGTGTTTGCGGTTGCATGCGTGGTGCGAGTAGGATCCGAGACTAACTGTGCGAGGTTAAAATTTAAACAGACATCAATGAAGTTCTTGGCCTCTGTATTGCATGTTAATGAGGAAGTGCCTAAACTCTGCCAATCAATGTCCGGATAATTGAAGTCCCCGAAAAGGAGACTGCGCGCATTTGGGTATTTAACAACAAGATGATTTATAGTTTCATTCAGATGTCGACAGAAGTTTGGATTTGACTGCGGGGGCCTATAACAAACGCCGAGAAGTACTGTTACAGGGGAAGTGCGAATAATTAGCCATAATGATTCCATATCAGATGTGACGTGTGCAATAGAGCATGATATACCTCGGTGAACTGCAACAAGAACACCGCCCCCCCCCCCCCCCCCCCGTGAGTTTTTTCGATCGTTTCGGTAGACGTTGAATTCGGGTAAGTCAGTTAAAACTTCAGCGTCGGACACGTTACTGTTTAACCAAGTTTCAGTTAGTATAAGTATATTGCTCCTGGATGACGAAATTACATTGGATATGAGTTCACGCTTTGGGAGGAAGCTGCGGATGTTTGTGAATATCACGGAAAACGAGAGAACATTTGAGGGCGTCGCACGCTGGCGTTTTATTGGTGTAGGGTGAAGGGACGATTGCTACGCGAGTTGCTTGACGGTGTTAGATGAAGTGTCAAAAATATAACGGTTCAAGCCGATGTGAAGTGTTTTATATCGCAAGGAAAATTTGGCACACCTGGCTTTAGCAAATGCAACACGTTGTTTTCGCGCGTGACGAACGGCATGCGAGAAGTCCTCTCCAACACTATAAACCGTGTCTTTCAGATTTCGCCCATTTGATAGGAGGGATTCTTTAGTTTTGCTACTTGTGAATTTCACGATTATGGGACGATTTTTATCTTGTGAGTGACGACCGAGGCGATGAGCTCTTTCTATTTCGTGAGGTTCCACAGTTATTTGAAGGTTATTACGGCAAACATCAATTATTAGTTTTTCAGATTGTGCCCACGTTTCGCTATCAGTAGTGTCAGGGATACCATAGAAGATGAGATTGTTACGGCGTGACCTGTATTCAGCGTCCTCTATGCGGGTTTCTAGTTCCTGGATTATACGCGCCACGTTGCTTGTGTCAGCCTGCATCTTTTCAATGTCGTTTCGAAGGGGAAGTAGTGCTTGGTAGTGTGTTTCCAGGTCGGCCATATGACTGCTTAAATCAGTTATGGTTTTATCCGTAGTTGTCAGCTGGGATTTCAGACCTTGTACTTCGGCTATTAGTTGGGTTTGGCCTGCGGTTAGTTTCTGGAGTTCCGCGAGTACTGGGGTTAGTTTCCAGGGTTAGTTTCGATATCTCCTGATAACAATAGCAAAGAATGAACAACAGTGACACACTCGGCGGCAATGGCAACACAGCACTGTGGGCTCGGGAACTGCACCAGAATATAATTGCTTGATCTTTTGGCAAATAAGGTATATGATTTACTAACCTGCATCGCAAAGATCAGCGGATTAGATGGCTGCGCTGAGGTGCATTCACCGAGCCCACAGAACGGTGCCGGTGGCGGGGGTGCTTTTATATGGGGGGAAGCTGTTGATGTCCGTGATGATGCGGCAGTCCAAGATTCCTTCGGCGCCGGCAGCCACTGTTCCTCTGTTGTGGCAGCAGTCATCCGGGGCGGGCAGCTGACGAGCGGCAAGCGGTAGCGTCCCGGCTCGTCACTGGAGCATGGTGGTGCGCAGTCAAACGACGCACCCGAAAGAAGGCTTGCCAAGGTCGGCAACAGTAGGCTGACGAACAGCTGGTTGATCGTCTGCATCGCAAAGATCAGCGGATTAGATGGCTGCGCTGAGGTGCAGTCACCGAGCCCACAGAACGGTGCCGGTGGCGGGGGTGCTTTTATATGGGGGGAAGCTGTTGATGTCCGTGATGATGCGGCCGTCCAAGATTCCTTCGGCGCCGGCAGCCACTGTTCCTCTGTTGTGGCAGCAGTCATCCGGGGCGGGCAGCTGACGAGCGGCAAGCGGTAGCGTCCCGGCTCGTCACTGGAGCATGGTCGCGCGCAGTCAAACGACGCACCCGAAAGAAGGCTTGCCAAGGTCGGCAAAAGTAGGCTGACGAACAGCTGGTTGATCGTCTGCATCGCAAAGATCAGCGGATTAGATGGCTGCGCTGAGGTGCAGTCACCGAGCCCACCATCAACTTTGCCAAAAAGAGCAAAAATCAAGAATTATCAAGGACAAAATTGGGTGGAGTTAATTGTCCTCGGTGTCCCTTCATGATGCTCATCTTTGGGACTACACCGATAATGCTAATATTCCAGACAACAAACTGCAATGCCAAAATGCAATTCAAACCAAGCTGAAAAAGTCCATTGGTTCTAGTTCTAAATCCAACTGGTATTGAGTGGAACCAATTGGAGTTACTGTGTTCTAATTGGCAACAACTTGCCCTGCTGTTTTTGCCAACTGATGTTACCTGGAACCAGTTGGAGTCACTGCGTTCCAATTGGTTGGCTTGTCCAACTGGATAAATCCAATTGGTTCTTGAGATTTCAGTGTGTTACAGAGGTTTCAGGTGGTTGGGGTCACAGCTACACATTGCTTATTATTGACATACAACAGTGAACTAAAGAGGTTTCTGTTAAAAGGTTTTAGCAGCTTTACCTGCTGAATTGTTTTTATTTCCACCACCACCACATGCGTGAGTAAATGAAATAATTTTGCCCAACGGACAAGTGTCGCTGGCTCCAGCAGGAGGGTCCCATTAATGGAGTGTATAAGTGGAAGCAAAAGTGTGTTCTGTGGATATGTATTGAGCTTATGTTCCTTGTGTGCGATGCTTTTGTGATGGTTTGTTTGGCTTCGCTTCCCTAAGAGTGCAATTCTCATAATTTCAATTCCCTTTAAAATGACGGCATAAGGCAGAATGTTCCTTAGTAGTCCTGGAAGAAAATATAATTGGTTCTAGTTGGAACAAAATGATTTTTTGACGGCACTGAAACCAACTGGAACCATATGGAAGCATGCCCAATTTGTGTCCGAAAACCTAACTGGTCCCCATTGGGAAAAACTCCAATTGGAACCAATGGACTTTTTCAGCTTAGAATGGCTGCAAGCAGCTTCTTCCAAAAAGTTTAATGTGAACACAAGGTACATATACTATCAAAGGAATCAATACATTTATGGCACTGGACAACAATGCTAACACAAATTCATTCCAGAAATTGCTTGCTTAAGTAAAATAAATAATGCATTTTTTTTGGCAAGAAGCGCTCAGCGAAATCAAAAATGTGCTGTGGAAAATGAACCACGAGCAAATACTCACCAAAGTGTTTTTCTTCACCTTTCCCAAAATGACTCGTTGCACTGCGGCCCTTGATGTTCTGAATTGGCTTATTAGCCCTCCAAGCAAACCTAATAAGAAACATTACACAAGAAGGGGAAAAAGGGGGAGGTGATATTAGAGGCAGCTAGGGAGACCAGCGCGCTGACACATACAAAATATAATAGGCAGAAACGAACTTCTCGTCCATAGTGAGATTCTACACGTGGGATTTTTTTTTTTCACATCGATTGTGAACTCAACGGTACCTGCAGGCAGTACTTCAATTATCTAGCCGAATGGCTATTCATCTCCATAGTTGCTACTTCAGCAACACGTGGCGAGCATGCAGGTTCAAGATGTGCAGCCATTGTCGATAGTACACCTCTAAATTTGCCCTTTACTAGCTACCTGAACATTAAGCGTGTTAAACATCTCAAGCCACCTTTCAATGTACTTCGTGAAGAGCGTGAAATACAATGTAAACGTATTGAAATGACACTTACCTGCCAAGAAAACCACTGTTGCAGGGTAAATGTTTTCACCGCTCTCGTGACAGTCCACCCAATACGCGGAAAAAGTTTTATCTATCCTGAAGTCCTCCGCGTTGGACGGATGGAACAGTTTTACAAGTTACACCGGCAAGACTGCGCGTTCGCTGTCTTCGATGTACTGCACGCATGCGAACATATTTATCTGCTAAATGATGAGTCAGAAAAAGCACTACTTGCTGCTGTTGTCGTAAAAAAAAATGCCGTTCGAGCCTCGAGGCCTGCAGCAGCTCATATAATGCGGGGCTGGAATCGTTTTTTTTTCTGGATGTGAGTTTTCTGTAGAACACTGCGTAAGACGTGAGTATACGTAGATCACTAAGTGAAATATGCCTGCGAATTGTAAATAACAGATGACAAAATTTTTATTTTTTCCTATTGTTTCGGTTTCGGAAGCAAAAATTGAACATTTCTATGGCACACTTTCTGCTGTTAGCTAGCTCCAGTGAACTAGCTACAGCTGAAAATTTTCAACTTCCAGGAATAGCAATGGCAGTTTCAGCCTCTCAGCTAGGAATTGACTCCAAAATGCTTGCTGACCTTTAATTGTAGTGTGTATATTTTCTTTTTAGCGTAGCCAGACAGCTACCGTTGCCAGGCTTGCCAAGCTACATTTGCCGTACAGTAGCAATTGCCGTAGTTACTGTACGGTAGAGCTAAAGCACACGGGCACTCAAGCAACACGTTTCCTTGGATTTGTATCTATAGTTTCTTATTAGCTGAAACCATGTCCCGCAGATAGCTTCAAGTTCTTACAGAGCTTGGCGTTTGACCTAGCCTTGAGCGGGACTGCGATGTGGTGTTACACGATTATTCTGGATGATTGCCGCTGACTCAGCCCGCTGGAGGGATTCAGAAGAGTACACTCGCAACAGGTCACGCATGTTGGGTCTTGATCACAACTTAAAAAGCGGTAGGGGTGGGGAGTTGAACAGGAAGAAAATATTTAAATCTGTCTTCACCTTTAATTGTGTCAGAGCGTATTTGTGCGAGAAACTACGCACAGAAGCTGTCAATTAATTGCGCGTGCATCGCTCGATGCGCATTGCAGACGACATCACGAGAGTCCCAAGAGAAAAAAGCCAGGTCAAACACAATCCTGCCTGTTTAGTGGTCAGCTTAAATATGCCCGGCCGTCTCTGCGATTCAGATAGGCCAACTTAATTTACTCAAGAAAAACGCATTCTGCAGATCAGCTTTTTGCCGCCACGGTGGCTCAGTGGTTATGGCGCACGGCTGCTGACCCGAAAGACGTACGCGTATTCAATCCCGGCAGCGGCAATCGAATTTCGATGCACGCGAAATTCTAGAGGCTCATGTACTGTGCGATGTCTGTGCACGTTAAAGAACCCCAGGAGGTCTAAATGATCTGGAGCCCTCCACTACGGCGTCCCTCACAGCTTGAGTCGCTTTTGGGACGTTAAACTCCAAAAAACTAAACCAAAACTTATTTGAACAAGATGAAAGACATGATATGTGGACAAGGGCGACAACCTATATAGCTCTTCTTTCTTACTCTGGAGAACAACGACTGTGACATTGATCAGGTAATATGTTTGCAATCCATCGGTTACACTGCTCTGTGCCCGGCCACTGAATCAATCTGCCTCGAGGAAAAGACGCACGGGTGCACGTGCATGTTTTATCTACGACAGAAAACCTTTTTTGCCAGTTTACCATGATTCCTGTCTTGCGGCCCTACGAGCGTATAACAGGCCGATGGAATAACGTGCGAGAACATGGGACACCTGAATTCTTCGGTAAAAAACATCTACAAAACAATTGGCACTGTTGTACCTGTGAAAAAAAGTTTTTCGTTCACACTGAAGTTATAGTATACTGTGTTGCTCTTGAGCGGTATAATGGCGTGTTACTGAACCACCTCGCCTTGTCATCTAAGAAAACAAGCCTGCTCATGCAATTAGAGGATATGGATCAGCGATAACAGCTAGCACACGCGCTCTCGAAGTGGCTTTTACAACTGACGTGCATCTGCATGTGTTGGAAATGCGCATGTGTATACGTACATATTTGTGGTGTACATAGGTAAAACTGTGATGCGTGTTCTTCCAATAACCGCGCCGTCTGTTCCTTTTACTGATGAAGGAGCGCTGTTTGAACATAACGTGAAGCTATCCGATTCTCCCAGTTTGACTTTCTTGTGCACCTGCCCATGGTTTTGAAAGGCGTCTGTACAGTAGCAATAATCTCCAAAAAGCGTAATAAACGGTGGTAACAACCAACCGATGATAAATTTAGCAATACACCGATATCAACGTCTTCTTCAACGTCTTCAACGATATCAACGTCTTCTTCACTCATCGGGCAGCGGTGGCGGCGGTAGGAACAACCGCAAAGTGTTCAAGCGGCGTTTTTTTTTTACTTCGCAGATAACTGCAACGCGTACGATCTTCAGTTCAGCTACGCTGGGTGCATCTGGAAAAGATACACCCCCTACCGGTCAGCACTTTCAATCTACGCCCACTCCTGATTCATAACGCCTGGAAGAGCGTCAACTTCTTCACTCATCGGGAAGCGGTGGCGGCGGTAGGAACAACCGCAAAGTGTTCAAGCGGCGTTTTTTTGACTTCGCAGGTTAGTTTTTCTGCTACTTGATTCCGTTTTTTTGCTTACCTGCCGTTGCTGCTGCTGCCCCTGCACTAGTGTCCAGCTCTGTGTGTGAAATGCCGCTCGAGAATGATGATCTCTGCTCTGCTTGTTATGAGACTGTTGAAGAAGGTGAAGACTGTGTGACATGTGCCGATTGTTGCCAAAAATATCATGTTGGAAAGTGTGCCGGAGTTGGGGAACGGGTTTTTAAAAGTAAAGACGCTAAAACAAGAAAAGCTCTGAAATGCTTGACATGCCGTACACCAGCGTCTCGCTCCAATGACAGTAGCGCATCTCAGAGTAATCAGACTCCTGTTGGTTTAAGCAAGCAGCTTAGTGACATCAGTAAATCACTTGCGTACCTTACAGCAAAAGTAGATGACTTGACAACTTTGAAGGAAACTGTTTCGAACATCGAAACGTCCCTCCAACACATGTCTGACACCTACGACAAACTACTAGAAACATCGGAGAGGCATGAAAGGGAAATTGAATTGCTTCGCAACAGAGTTGACATCATTGAGAAAAATCACGACCGACTTGAAATTCAAAAACTTCGCCAAGAACTGAACGACCTAAATCAGTACAGTAGACGTCAAAATATGGAAATTCATGGACTACCTGTGACCGATGGTGAAAAGCTGCTGGACAAAGTTAACGACCTTGCGAGGAAACTTGAGTTGCCCTCTATTGCAGAAACCGACGTTGAAGGGCTACATCGTCTTCCTTGCGAGGCGGACAGAGTCCCTGTAGTTCTTATCCGTTTTGCCAGACGATCTACGAAGGCAGACTGGTTCGCGAAGCGAAAAGAATGTGATAACGACGTCAGGTTTTTTGATCACCTGACTCCTTCCAACAAGAAACTAATGTAGCTCGCTAAAAAGAAAGCTAAAGAAATGAACTATGAGTTTGTCTGGTCGAGGGAAGGAAAGGGGTTTGCTCGGAAACAGCCAGGCGCACGGGTTATCAGGATCGCTTGCGAGGAAGACGTCGACAAAATAATTTAAATGCATTAAGCTGAGAGGTTGCGCAGTGAACTTGCTCAAAAATGGCATACTTCACTTCTGAGTCATTCAACGAAATGTTGAAGAGTAATGCCTACAATTCTCGTAGCACTGTCTTTTTATCATTTAAATTCCCAGAGCCTAAAAAACAAAGGCGAAGAAGTAGAAGCAGAATTACACAAACTTAACATTCATTTTGACTTCATTGCATTTACAGAAACATGGTTTCATACAAATTCAGATGTTATTCAGCTTGGTGACTACAAACCAATTTCCGTTTTTAGAAACGGCAGGCGTGGTGGTGGTGTGTCTCTATATGTCAGGAACCACTTATCTTTTGACAATGTGCCTGATTATTCCCTCGTGCACAATGACTTTGAAGCAGTATGCATACTTTTTCATAACATTATCATAATGGCACTGTATCGCTCGTCTCAAGGTGATGTGGACAACTTTTTTAGATGGATTGAGTCCTTCCTGAAGCTAGCAAACCTTAATAAGTGGCGCATTATTGTAATTGTGGATTTTAACATTAACATTATGGAAGATATTCCTTCAAAGATCACATTAAGTGAAATATTCCTTTCTAATGGTTGCGAGAATACTATTGATTTACCCACGCGCATATCAAAATACTCCGAAACACAAATTGATCTATGTTTTACAAGTATTCCGGCCAACAGAACTACATCAGGTGTTTTTTCATCAGGGATCAGCGATAATCTGCCCATCTTTTCACTTGTTTCAGAGAAAAAGAATCCTGACGGTCTTTTTCGCGTGCGGAGAACTTATGATGAAATAATATTACCCGATTTTGTAACTTGATGTCGTCTACTAATTGGATCGAAGTATATCATGAAACAGACCCTACACAAGCATATGAAGTATTTATTGAAAAACTGCTAAAACTTTACGATGCAGCCTTCCTCATTATGACTATAAAAAAGCATAGAAAGGTAAGGAAAGAATGGATAACAAGTGGTCTCCTGAAACGGATTGATGAAAAGAATGAAATGTTTTCTCGTTTTCTAAGAACTAGAAACACGGAGGATTTAATTGAGTTTAAGAAGTTCCGAAACAGACTAAATATGGATTTAAAGAAGGCGAAGTCATTATTTTATAAAAACAAGTTTTCGGCAGTCTCGCACAACCCTAAATTGATCTGGCAAGGTATCAATGCAATCATAGGGAATAAGAAAAAGGATCTTCCCTGCGAACTACGAATTAATGGAGTCAATTACACAGGAGTTTCACTTGCCAATAAACTTAACGATCATTTCATAGTAGCTGGAGCTCATCACGGGGCTGCTCATTCTTATGCAACTAGAACAGTAGAGTCATACATGCTTTACAGAAGTAATGCTTCCATATTTCTGTCGCCCACTTCAATAGATGAAGTAGAATCCATCATAAATTCTCTTAGGAACACTTGTTCACCTGGTGATGACGAAATAGCCGTTTTTCCGATTAAATGTGTTAGAAATATCGCTGGCCCTCTCGCACATATCTGTAATAGAATGCTGCTCACAGGAGTCTTTCCTGAAAAACTAAAAGTTGCGCGTGTTACAGTGGTCTTCAATGGGGGAAAGAAAAATGACCCGAATAATTATCGCCCCATTTCAGTGCTGCCACTGTTTTCAAAAGTAGCTGAGCGTATACTTTTCAAGCGAGTTTATAGCTTACTCCAAGCTAAAAATTTAATTTGCGCAGAGCAGTATGGCTTTCAGCAAGGTAAATCAACCCAAACAGCACTATTAGACATAAAAAACTGTTTAATTCAAAATTTTGAAAATAGACTTTACACTGTTGGAATATCTCTTGATTTTAGTAAGGCTTTTGATTCGGTTAAGCATTCAATATTACTTAAAAAGTTAGATATACGGAATTCGTGGAATTGCCAATAAACTATTTGAGAGTTATTTAAATTCACGGAGGCAATACACGAAAATACACGTTATAAAATCTGAATTTGGTTTAGTAAACTTTAGCATGCCCCAAGGTTCTATTCTAGGGCCCCTTTTGTTCATTGTGTACATCAATGACATTGTTAATATTCCTTTAACTACTAATATTGTGTTGTATGCCGATGACACAAACGTGTTCTTTTCAGGCACTAACCTACAAACACTTGAGCAGCAATCAAATGACTGGCTGAAAGAGTTAATGATTTGGCTCTCTGTTAATCAACTTGAATTGAATGTTAACAAAACGAAATTCATGCTTTTCCACCCAAAAAATAAGCCAGTAGATCACCACATCTCACTTCACTTTAATAACCTAAGAAGTGAAGAAGTGCATAGCATTTGGTTTCTTGGTGTGTATTTCCGCAGTGATCTAGGGTGGAGTGATCACGTGAACAACATCCGATTGAAAATGGCGAGATCGTTATGTGTGATTTACCGATTAAGACACCTTTTACCAATGCAGGTTAGAAAACAATTATATTTTGCTTTGGTGCACTCTCATCTAGTATATTGCAATCTAGTATGGGGTACCTGCAATAAAACTGATTCACATAAATTATATGCCCTCCTGAAAAGAGCCTTACGTGCCTTATGTATAAATCCAACTGATGAAACAAACCTCTTCAAAACTTTTCATGCACGCAGTTTCCTTGACTGTTACAACTTTAGCTTAGCGATTCACATGTTTTATAAAATTAAGGAGGATTTCACTTCTTTCCAGAATATGTACTTTTCTAGAAACATTAAATATGAATTGCGCATGGTTTCCCTATCTGCTACAAGATCCAGAACGAATTATGGAACACAAAGTGTAACTAACCAAATTGCATCCTTATGTAATGCGCACCCATCTTTAGTGACGATGGCTCAAGAAGCTACGAGCTCTATTGCCTTTAAGAAAAAATTGAAGTTGCTCTTTCCTGTTTTGTAATTTTGCGATTACTTGAGTCTAGTTGGTACTGATTCTTTTTTTGTTGTCTGTATATTTATACTCCAGTGCCTGTTATCAAATTTTTTAATTTTCGTTTTTTTAATTATTATCTGTGTTGCGTTTATGATTACAGTTCGGGCGTAACGATGTCATGTTTTTGTTTTTTTAACATTATAGTAATGTCTTTCTCTCTTGTCTCGTGATCAGGTTTGATACCCCTAAGTGTGCTGTTCTTTTCTTGAAAATGATTGTTTTTTTGTAAACATGATTTGCCGTCTAGTCACCAGTGTCCAGATGTGTAAGCCGGGGTGTAGGCCTCGTCAGGAGGCACGCTCTGTCTGCCTCCCTTTGGCTCTCCCCGGGGGCATATTGTAATATGGCCGAATAAACTTTCAAACTTCAAACAAACAGTCCCGATAAGTCCTGATACGCGCGATAGCATACAGCTCATTTGGTCGAAGAGCCTTTACCGCATGTCGGAAATCGGGGTCTGCGTACAAAAATCCTATCATGGTAATTTGCGGTTCCAGTAATTTATGATTGATTGGTATATGATAGGCGGTGACGAGTTAATGAAACAATTGTAAATATTTTATTAATGAAAGTGATGAAAAAATTGGAAAAAGCTAGGGGTTTCAAAGGTGTCCAAATGCTCAGAATGAGAAGCCAATGATGCTAATTAAGAAAATTTAGACTGTAATTGATCAATTGTTTAATTAAAACAATTGAAAAAATGAACGTTGCGTTCAACGGTGTCAAACTGCTCATAATGGAAAACCTAATGCACTATGCTATATCGTCCTACCTTTAACACGGAGCTGAAGTGTCCTCTCCAATTGTTTTTTTCTAGAACACATCATGATTCTATATTATTTCTAATTATTTTAACTCTGTATTTGATTAGACTAGTGCGCGTACAGCTAAAGTCTGGACACAAGCCTCTACCAGGGTGTTCTAGGCACCCTACCTCTACCGCACCTATATACTGTAACCACATCTATGGTTTGGTTGCTCATTTAAAGGAGCTAGTATAGACACCTTAATTTTGGGTGCGTGTTTTCTTGTTTGTATTCGCGCATAAGGCATTACTTTAAATGGATTACCACCTGGTATTCTCCTACCAATATAAATAATTTATAATCATTTCTTTCTCATGCTGTTTCGGTTTCAACAGCCGAATGAGGACTTCGACGTCAACGTGTACTTACAGGTTACATGAGACACGAAAAGACTGCAATATAATCGCTGCTTCCTCCTTCGGCGTCATTCTGGCTCTTGAGAAAGGCTGGTTTCAGCACTGCAGTAAATTAAAACGATGAAGCAGCGATTATATGGACGTTTTTTCATGTCTTACGTGACATAAAAGTACTCTTTGTCGTCACAGCCATCGTTCGGCTGTTCAAACCAAAACCAAAACAACACGGCAGAAAAAATTTGATTGTAAATTATTTAGCGGTCGCAGGCGAATATCTCATGGTGATTCATGCGTAGAAGCGTCTTCTGCATCATTACAGGGAAGAAAACATGTCACCAAGATTAGGTGCCTATACTCCTTTAATCTGTATTGTATGGTTAGTAGAATTATTATTATCAATATAACTGCTAACAAACAACTTACCACCCCTTCCATTACGTCTGTTACAATATCTGCGTTGACAGCTGTTTGCAGTCACAAGTCAACCAGGACGTGATTATCGTGACTGCATGCAACTTCGTGGCTACAAGCAGGGTTACCAGTAGTTTCAGCAGTTTTATCGCGCCGCTGTTTGATCTTCATCCTGCTGACTAGTTGCTGGTGAAAGGGAGCCGCAGCCGTACGTTATGGCAACCGGCCACAGGAAAAAGCGGCGCAAGGAATATTTGCACTGCAGTAATGACTGCGAGCAGTTCGATCTACCGAAGACTACTTTTTACAGGCGTGAGGAAAAGGCAATGCAAGCTACGCCACAGGGTCAGCTCAGTCAATTGTGGGCCGCTACATTGCCCGGACCTAGCAACGCTTCAGATACTGGCGGCACTCCCGCGTATGCTGCGACGGGCGATACTCTCACTGACTGCACTGACCCGGCCACTGGCGCAGCCAACAATCCGTTTGGCGATGACGACGTCGAAGCGCCCCACTTTTCGGACTATGAGACCAACAACGCCAACAAGAACAATTATGCAGCAGGCAGCGCCGCGGATGATGGTGATGGTCCAGTTTTGGACAACTTCGATGAAGAAGATCTGCAGGAAGTAGCGTTCGCCGCATTTAACTCCGAGAAGCTGCCCAATCTCGGCACATAAAAGGCAGGAGCAGTTGCAATGGCCATGTTCTTTGCTGTTGCTCATGACCTCACCAGGATGGCACTAGGCGACCTCTACGTGTTGGTAAACAGTATTACAGGAACAGATGTGTTGCCCCGCAACAAATACGCTTTCACAAAGCTGTGGTCAACACAGAAATCCAACCTAGTTCACACATGGTATCTTTGCGAAGTATGCAAAGCCGTTTTAACCAAAATCGCCAGTGAAATGCTGTGTTCTAACTGTGGGAAAAAAGAACAGATTTACAAAGCGCAGGCGCGAGGTTCATACTTCTCGACATTAAACCCAAAAAGGCAGTTAAGTTTGAGAATTGAAAGAACGAAGCAAAGTCTTGAAGAAGGACTGTGTACAAGAAGAAATCAGCATGAATTTGTGAGTGATATAACAAATGGGGCCTGCTTTGAAGAGCGTTGTGATGTTGAAGACTTGTCACGTGATGACTTGACACTAACTATTAACACAGATGGCAGCCCTCTGTTCAAGTCTTCGAAAACATCAGTGTGGCCTGTACAATTTGTGCACAATGAATTACCGCCAGTAGTGCGTTTTCAGAACCCTGTATTAGCAGGGCTGCGGGTTGGCAGAACCCATCCTGATATGCAGAAGTTCTTAAAAAAATTTGTCAGTGAGTTTAATTCGATGAGCCTGATCACTTGGAGAAATGGAACCTCGGTGCATCACTCGAGTCTTTGTACTGTGCTGCACAGTGAATGCACCGGAGAGTGCTGCGGTTTTGAACATGGTTCAATTCAACGATATCCATGGCTGTCCCTGGTGCCTTACCACGGCAACGCATCAGGAAGGCAAGTGCCAACTGTTTCACTGCTATGATATGACGAAATACTAGTACATCTATTTGATTTAACCTTAATTGGAACAGTAATTATCTGAGTGTCATGAATGCGCCAGATTCAGAGACCAAGCATATTCAGTAGCATGAGTCTTATGCAATTGCATGATTTATATGTATGAAGGATGAAAACAGTGTATCCACCTACGCCAAGACAATTTGCATGCAAAGGCACATTACTGCGCACAAAACATAGGAGTCTTGTAGGAAAGCGGTGAATGTACAGGCTGTTTCACACTTAGAGGGAAGCTGGGAGCGCGTGGCCACAGCGCTTCGCGAAGCGCTGCCGCCAACAGCGGGGGAGAATCGGCTGCGAAGATGCATGTGCAAAACAAGCAGGGCCGGTTGCTCTTTCCGTGCATGCGCATTGAGGCACCAATTCTCGCTGCCTCTCGCCCGCAGTGTTACTCGAAGCGCGGCGGCCGGCCACGCGCTCCCAGTTTCCCTTTAAGTGTGAAAGAGCCTGCACACTGAAGTACCTAAAATAGGCCGCCAAGATACCTAGGAAGCGCAGCCATCAACTTATGCCCATTACTTTCTTTTTAATTCCACGACAGCCTCATTGATTATTTTAACATTGGTATGTTAGTTCACTTCTAATGACATGATCCTGAAGGTGCATTGCAGTCCATTACATACATGAAATGTCATATGTGGAGTGACACATAACCACACATGTCACGTGTATACTTTCTTTGCATAGAATTTAGTTCATTAATACCTTGTAACTGGTCGAAGTTTGTGTCTTTGGAAAAAAAAATGAGGCAGTTTTCATTGCCGTTCTTCTGATGGTCGGCAGGACAGCATTGTTAGCACCTGTTTTGCATGCTGCCTCTTGATTACTGTGTCTTTTACAGTATGTGTAAGAAGCTTTGCAGCCATTGTTTTCTGCTTATTTCTTTGTTCAACCCTCAGGAAGCATGCGGTACACCAGTCTGGTAGGTGAACAAAGAACGCACAATCAAGTGCTGAGGGATATGTCTCTCGCATATGGTTCTCACAACATTGTGAACGGTTTTAAAGGACCATCTGCACTGATCAACCTACGAGGTAAACTGTGCTAAGCTGTTCTAGTAATGTAGCATTTAGTCACCCATATTCTTCACTCTGCCTGTCATAGAACTCTGATAGTTTTCCTTTCTGATAATCAATTTGTTAATTCTTTTTTCTGCATTTGAAAGGGATGTAAGCTCGCTGCTATCATTAGGCACACAGCAGCCTATTAGGACCATAAAAAGCTACTCATTGTTAAGCTACTTTCTTAAAGTTGTTTTCATTTGCAGAATCCACCGTATTAATTTAGGACTGAAGCAAGAGCTGACTTTCAATCTATTTTTAATAAGAATAAGAAAAGGCACAACAGTGGCTGCTTCCAGCATCTTCGGAGATCAACCCTGTGACATTCGCTGTGAATTGATGCTGCAGATTGATGTTGATTACGTGGTTGCATATTCATGCAGCGCTATCTGGCCAAGCCTTATTTATTTGCATCCTAACACTACAGCCACTTTTTCACATATCTCTCTGTGGCATCCAGTCTTGCTTCTGTGTAAACTGAACTCTTCATTTTACATTATGTCAAGGGCTAAAAAATATAAGGATGATCACGATAGTTCCCAATGCGAAATTTGTGCACAACTCTGTAAGTGTTTTGAATTCGCAAGATATTGAAGTAAAAAACATGAGATATGTGTACGTATGCAGTTACAAAGCACTCTTTATTTTCTATACACCTTCTTTATTCAAACAACACTCCTGTCCTAGATTTTGATTCTCACGAAGGTGACTTTCTGTTCAGAGAAATGGATGGAGATGTGTTCAACCTGCTGCACCAATGCCTGGTTCTCGAAGACGAGGTTGTCATAGTAGTGGGAGCTGATATGAGGGAGAGCAACAGGATATTCTAGCGCATATGAGTGGATGTTTTATACTAGGAAGACAACGCAATGAGTGGCTTGGTCGACGCAGACTATTTATTGCATGCAGCACATTTCACAGCACCGCCTGCCAACGCAGCGGAGCAGAGGCAGCGAGTGGGTGCGAATGGACACGTGCCGCTCCATACAGACCTCCCTTACCCTAGCTACCCTACCTATGCTTATGCAGTGGTGATGCACAGCGGCGTACATGGCGTGCACCACTCTGGCACTATCTATGAGTGAGCGGTGGTTCCTTGTTCACTCGGTCATGCTGACGGCGACATGGCTAAACCCACAAACAGGCGCTTAAGTGCTGCACTCTAAAACAGTGGAATTGAGTCTTTGTGTTTGAACCCAGAATGAGCATATACAAGTCTATGAATGACATCACCTATGGATCATTTTAGTTGTCAGGTGTATGGACATCGTTTTTTAATGATAGGTTATAGAGCATTGCTTTAACTCTGCCAATAATGTGAATGTTAACGTTTGTACGAGTAAGCAATGTTGAACGTGACATCACCTTATGTTTACTTCTGTTGTAATTTACATTTCAGGTTTAAACCTGGTGTCAGGCGTGAGCGTGGAATACATGCACTGTGTGCTGCAAGGCATCTGCAGGCAAATAACTGAGGCGTTGTTCAACCCAGCAAACTGCTCTGAAAAGTTTTATGTTGATAACTGCTTCAATATCGACAGTATGCATTCTGTCACTCTCATTGGGTTATCTTATTTCTACACCATCTTCAAGGACTGCAGATATTAAAACGAGTATGGGTTTTCAAGCTGAAAAACAGAGAAATTTTAAAGAAATGCAGTGACAAAAGTAATTCAGAAATACAGGGACAGTACATAAACTCAACAGCTGCTTCTTTTAAATATTGACGGGTCTGTTGCAACAGTGATTGCAGCCAGCAGATGCCTTCTTTCATTACTAATCCTCAGTCCATTTTGTTCAATCATACTTTTCTTTTCACAAAGAATGACACCAGGAATAAAAGCCCAAAGAACAGCTGGACAAGAGCCCTGGCGCATAGTAAACATGGCAGTAAAGCAGAGTTGCAGGCAGCACCAGTGTGTGCAAAAAGATCAATGCATGGAAATGAACCATACAAAGCGAGAAACAAATATGGCAGCACATTTTCTAAAACGGTGTGGAAGAAATTTTTTTTTTGCTGTGCACAAGACAACTTACATATCACAAGATACAAAAAAGAGGGACGGAAAATGTTTTCTCGACTGTGCCTTAAGCATTGTGTTTGATATCCCCTTGTAATGTGGAAAATCAGTTGTGAGCATTAGGAAAGAGAACCTGGGAGTGCGTGGTAGACAACCCTGAACTGTGCTAGTAGTGATATGCGGTGATCCCTCAGACACAAAAGGATAGAGAGATGCGGTCGAGGCGGCAGAGATTATTTCGTTACATTTCATCAACGAGCTAACTGTGCGCTGCTTCAAGTAGAATTCGAGGTTTTGTGCCATACACTCCCGTGTTTCCTTTCATGAAGTTTTTTGCTGTACATTAGACAGACAAGGAATTAGTTAATGAACGACTCAAAAAAACTGCAAAAAATTTTAACAATGGTTAAATCTAAATTTTGAACCTTGAATCTAAATTGTGGAAGTTACCAGGTAAAATGGTAGTTTTTGGTACTATCCAGGACAAGTGGCTGCAGCTAATGAAGGAGGGGGTTTATTAGAGAACAGGGGAGAAAGCTTTTGCCCTTCTGCCGGCACAGGCTGCTGGTGCTGCTCTCAATCTTGAGGAAATCATTGTTCACTAAGAACGATGACGTAGAACAGTGCCCTGTGGTTTTGACTTAATGAGACAGCAAACAAATGAAACCACCCCTCATGAGATCTCAATATTTATCTTTATCTGACATCAAAAATTACTCAAAGTAAAAGCAGGTCTCAGAAATTGGTGATCCAGAATATTTTATAAAGGAAAGTTATTCAAAAATTAACTCAGTAATTAAAAGGGTAGTGTACATCATATGATTCAAGCAGCAATGATGACTTACTTATATAGGCCTATGGGGGGTAGAGAGAGCAAGAAGCAAAGACTCAGTCAAGTAGTCCGCAGAAATATGGACGAGTACAAATGATCTTACGTTTAGCTATTCCTCACGAGTGGTGATATTTCTGTTTGCCAGCACTTTATGGCAGAGTAAACTTAGGAAAAGGCAAATAAGCGCATGCCCACAGTGTATGCAGCTGGGAGCATTGTCTGCTAAGCAGTTTCTTGTCCCGTATTCCACGCTCCTATACTAGGCTCTTTCATGTTCATGTGAATAGTTTTGCATGTATTTTAAGTACTGAAGGCTTTACATGAAAGGAATTTATCAAGATTGAAAATGTAAACCAGGCCAAGCACACTTAAACATGAGATAACCCAAAGCTTGTACCTTTCGGTTCTTCCTTACTTGATTGTTCACAAAAAATAACTGTGCAGTGGCAGCTGGGTATCCGAGATTTAACAACCACCCCTTCAGCCTCCCAGTGCCTCTGCTGCTAGGAAATAACATTACATTGTTACATAGATTGTGTTGATAACATCCATTCGATAACAGCCATTCGTAACAGCCAATTTTTAAATTTTAGTCCTTTGGTTGGTTGCTATAATGTAAATCTTCGGCTAATAATGTACTGGCAAAAACATCCTCCATGCACGTGCTCCCAATGTGAGCACTGATAGAGGGTAATGTTTGCAAGAATGATCAGCGCAGCAGGTGACATTCCCAGCTGTATGCTCTTTGGAACGATTTGCTCAGTCTTGACCTTTCCACAATTTCACTTGATATTAAGGGCACAGGGTAAGCCCTATACTTCCCATGCATTTTAGGCCATGTTGAGGTACATGTTTCTCACTAATAGCAGTAGCCTAATAATACATATATCATTGTTTGCCAAATTTTGTGCTCTTTTTACTGAACTAGAATATTTGAAATGTGTTGAAAATTCGATTTTAAATAAAAATTTTTTCGGTAGTACACAAATCTGGCCTTTCTTTGCGCATTTCAAAATTCATAACAGAATAACTGCTCAGTGAAATTGCTTAATTCTCGTTCAGTAGTTGGCAACGCTTATGTATATGATTGCAAAAAAAATCAGCCGTCTGTCTTGAAAGGCATTGGAAATAATGGTACATTTGTAAGAAAAAACACTGTTTTGAGATAATAGAGCGTAAAGAGAAAAAAGATGTGAAAAACCATTTTTTATTCGCAGAAACGCCTCCATAGTAATTGGTTTAATAGCCCCCTGCTTCGTAGTCACTGTCGCCGTCATTTTTTCGCTTTTCAGCTTGTCGTTTTGACTGTCGGGCCTCTTTTGTAAGCTGTCGTGTTGCTCGGTCCGCAAAGTACATGCGCTTATGGTAAGCTTCCCTCAGCCACTTGATGGTGTTGCTCCCTGGGTTCAATCCACACGCCTTCAAAACGTTGGCCCGTGCGATGCTACCATCATTAAATGAAAGAACAGCATCCAGTGTTGCCATCCGTAGGGTCCGAAGCCTAACAAACACATTCTTTGGCGCGCGTTCCCAAACAACATGGTTGAACGACTCATTTGCATTTTGAGTTCGCCCATGCAGGCACTTCTCTAGGAGATCAGCCTTCGATAGCTCCCTATAAATGGGTTTGATAGCCTCCAAGACAGATGCAGGCAAACTCTCCTTGTGGAAAAATGGCTTGCCCTCTGACTGCCTTTTTTGAAGGCACACCACGTATCAGGTCCCTTTGGGCAAAGTCCATGGCATGTGTCATCGTCTGTGGCCGATAAGTGGAAGAAGGTTGCCCAAACGGCCTTTCGCATTTCATCCAGGTTTCCTACATTTCTTCTGATGGCCAAACCATAGTACGTCTGGAGCTTGTCTATTACTGCATCAGTCAGTCGGCCTCGGCCCGAGAGGCTCTTTCCATCAGAGAGTTTTCCTGCTTTGTTTCCTTTTTTTAGCCTTCGTAACCTTGTGCCCATCCTTTTTTTCACGTGCCCTATGCACTCAACCTTGGATATTTCAACGGAATCACCATATGGCATTTGTGCCTTCACAGCCATAAAAGCCTTGCTGTCACCATCCCCAAGGTATTTGACGTATCGAACGCCGTGAAGCTCCTCACTCCTGCCGAAAATTTTCAGTGCTCCTGCGACTTCCATTCCACCGCTGGTGCCTTGGTAGTTGCTTTGGCACACCTCTCTATGAAGGGGGTCACTGTTTGTACCCTTGATGCTGCACTTTGGACAACGTTTAGACAAAACCTCCACATCCAGCACTTTCCCAGTGTCTACACTGGTCGCAGAGACTATGCCGTTATTGGAAGTATGGCCTCGCTTCTGCCAGCTTCCATCAAGAGCAACTGCGATGTCTTTATCCCCCTCATTCAGCTGCACAGCTTCGTCAGCTGCCCTTTTCATCGACTCCTGAGCAGCAGCTTCGATGTGACCTAGAAGCTCTTGATTGTATTTCGCAAACTTTGTCAGCGGCTTAGGAAGGTTTAGCATAGCACAGAGTATATTTCCTGCAGCCATTCCCTTACCAATGGACCTCAAGGCATACACTAACCTGAGGTTGGCTTCATAGAGGCCAGAAGTAGTTTTCTTCGACGTCTCAAATCGTTGTGCGGCACTACACACTTCACAGTTCAAACTGTAAACGCTTGCAACACCTACCCGTTTTGTCACAATTTCGATGAGCTCAACACTTCCACCGCACTCTCTGCACACACAAATCCGTGTAATTGCGGCACAAATGCCGTCCATGTCCATTAAGGCATATTGGCTGCTGCTCTGTAGCACATCCTCTTCCTGGAAGCACAGAGAAAATCTTGAAATCTTCGATGTCGAGGAGCTGGCGCGTTCGGCGTTCGGGATCTCATTCGGTCGTGGACATCCTTTTGCTTTTTCACGATGAGCGTAGCGGTTGCCGTGAAATTCACGCCTGACGAAGGCCTTCTTTGCCCTGGGCATCTCAACTTATCAGCAGCAACCAACACCGGCACAATTTACAATACTGATCGAAAGGGATAGCACTCGGACGCAGCTGCATGAAGGTTGCAGAAACGTGGAAAAAACGTGCAAAGCGTCTCAGGATTGTCTTGGCTAAAAAAGAGGAGCTGTACAATAGTTGCCAGACAATTTTTTATATGTAGCTGATTTTAGACAAGTTTTGAAATCAGGTGGTGGACTTTTTGGTTGAAAAAATTGACGTTAATCCTGAAAGGGGGCGTGGCCGCTCACTACTTGGTTTCGGAAAAAGCGTTTTTCAGCCGTAAATATGGCTTTCTGAGGAAAGTGCGATCATGGAACATGTGTAGAAAGAATTGAACTTCTAAAATTCCAAAAGAAAAAAAACGATTTTTTTCTAATTTTACCTTACCCTGTACCCTTAACGTGCTGGTGAACAGAAAAGTCGACCTGTGTGTAATAGGTAGAGATATAGACAACCTGTACGTTTTTTGTAATATTTCTAAGTGAAATCATTTACTTACAACAGTACTGAAGATTTAGAATTCCCGGTTAAATGCGTGATACTAGCCCATTTCTTTGAAACCAGATTAACTGGCGAAAAATATAGCACGTACCTGCATCAGGTAAACAGCATAGGCTGTGGCCTCAGTATTAGTAGGGTTGAAATGCAGAAATGGCCCGAGTGCTGCACAGTGCCAATGCACATAAAATAACCTTAAGTGGTCAAAATTAGAATAGTCATTTGTTGGGCTAGTTGGTAATCCATTGAAGCACTCTGTTCGTCACTTCCCTGTCTCGCCTTGTCTGTGTGTGCTACTAGTACCTGCTTCAATGGTCAAAATTAATTCGGAGTCTGCCAGTATGGCTTGTTTCATGTTGTGTAACCTTGAACATGAAACTGCCCATACCACTTCATATCATATCGTATTAAACTATTGATGTTGTTATGGTACCATTCATACAATTCATAAGAAACTATGCATCTCATATAGAAACTGATTTATGACAGAAACTTCTGCTCTCTCTGTTTAGGAGCATCATTTGATTTCATCAACACTTAAATGCCTACTATGACCTACAGTGTTTCCATCACCATTTATTGTGGCAGTTCTCATTTATTTCGAATTGATTCCTTTCAATATTGAATAGGTATTAATGTGGAAATTCATAATAAGTGTGCCTTTATTTTGTGTTAGCGTCATTGGCATTGTGCATCTTGGGGCCACAGTTCTATATTTGGCAGGCCTCTGAATGCTCAAGCAATGCATGCAGCTCTTCGAATCATTTTTACTCACTGCTCCAGCTGCCATAGTTTTCTGTGGTGGAAACTAAGTGCACTTAATCGGCTATACATTGGGTTGTATTATTGCTGGAGCCAATCAGGATTGACCCTAAATGTTAATTATTAAGGAGCCATATACAAATGCTCTGTCATTTTTGCAGTTGAGTTCTAGAAGCTCTGCGTCACTGTATGATAACCAGTGACACCACTCATTACCTCATTGCGTGGCCATCTTAAAACCTCATTTAGTGTGGAATGAAATATTTGAATGTGGAAAGTGATCCATTGTATTATAGTGGCATCTTAGAGGTATTTATTTCTCGTGTAACATTGTAGTAATTGTATAGTGGGGTGATTCAAACCCTATTAGCACAATTATGTGTAGTGCGGAAGAACATGTCTATCTAATTAAAACTAGCGTGATCTGAATTTAGAATGCCTATTGGATTCCATTCATCATTATCAGCCTGACTACACCCACTTCAGGGCAAAGGCCTCTCCCAGGTCTCTCCAATTTATCCCGTCCTTTGCCAGCTGCGGCCCCTGTATCTCTGCAAATTTCCTAATCTCATCCGCCCACCTAACTTTCTGCCGCCACCTGCTACGCTTGCCTTCTCGTGGAATCCACTCCGTTGCCCTTAAGGACCAGCGGTTATCTTGCCTTCTCATTACATGCCCTGCCGAAGCCCATTTCTTCCTCTTGATTTCGACTGGGATGTCATTACCCCGCGTTAGTTCCTTCACCCACTCTACCCACTTCGGGTCTCTTAAAGTTACACCTATCATTTTTATTTCCATAGCTTGTTGCGTTGTTCCTAAATCATGCTGAAACCTTTTCGTTATCCTCCTCGTTTCTGCCCCGTAGGTGAGTACCGGTAAGATATAGTTGCTGTACACAGGGATACTGGTAAACTGCCATTCAATATCTGAGAGAAACTTCCAAATGGCGCTCCACCCCATTCTTATCCATCTAGTTATTTCCCTTTCATGTTCCGGATTTCGTTATGATTAGGTTAATCTGAGTTGTGAATACAGCTGTTTTTTAAGCTATCTTGTGGAAACTATGGTGCATTTTTATCCATGCAGGCAGCCAATCATGCATGAGGGAGGTTAACGAGCGGTTACTGAGCATCCAGCACCCCATTGCATTATTAGCCTACCTCGCCAGATTGAGGACCGACTGCATTGGAAAGCATCGGAATGGAAGCACTGGATTCTGTTATATGTCCTTCCTTGCCTTGAGGGCCTCATTCCGCAGGAGTACTGGAGACATCTTGCTAAGCTGTCGGAGGGTGTACATATTCTCCTCAGAGAGGCGCTCTCTGCTCAGCAGATAGACCATGCAGGTAATATACTGGGGTTGCTCTGCCTTTCTGCGTCTGTGTCCCTGTCCTTTTTGTGCTACGTTTTCTACTCTTGAAATGAACCAGCAAGCCCAAATGTCTACAATTCCATACTGGGTCTGTTGCGAACATCGTAATCATCATAAACACGAATTATTCGTTTGTAATTTTTTTACTTATACCTCGCTGTTCACATCTTGTTGCAGCCATTTCAGTGCTATGCACAAACAGGTGCACCAAAACAAGCAGTTTGTGTCACTTTATTTATAGACTGACAGAAGTCTATGAAACAAAAAAGGCAAGGCAATCTGGTCGACACCGTGCATCAATGTTTCATGCTCTGTTACACACAGTAGGACAAAACACAGGGTTTTCATGGCTTCCTTCCTTCAAAAATATCTGGAAAGTAACTCCTGTGGCCCACACAAATGTGAGCAGTATGACTGGTTTCATTAACATGTTCCACAAGCTCTGCCTGTAGTTCTGTTTGCTCATGAAGGACCCAGATTGATACCACATAACGTTATTTGGCCTCCGACTTAACAGTAATCTGCTGTGTTGTGGCATGTGCGCACCAGAGTGTGCACACGACCCTATTTGTTAGGTAGAAGCCGGCACTGTATAAATGGAGCGTAAAATGAATGATATGCTAACAGCTACTTACACAAACTATTTTCTTAGCAAGGGTTTTTTTTTAGACACTACAGCATTAATAAGTGTTGCATTCAAACTTGTTGGTGTTTCAAAGTCGTGGCTTAGTCTCATACAGTGCACGTTTCTTGAAAATATGAAAGCCGTGAAAATGGCTGCTTTTCTAGCTGTAAAAAGGGCCAGAAAAACTTGACTGAAACTGCCTTCAGCCACTCAAATAGGTCGCCAATTTCAGGTGGTCATTTCTGTAAAACAAGCTTTAGTTGTATGCAGCAATATACATTACACTGGTTCTTCTAAGAGTGCATTGAAGATGGTAATGCTTTGGAAAAAGATAAGGCATAAGCCTGCGGAAACAAGACTCACACTTCAACAGCCTTTCTTGGTACTAGTAATCAGTTACTGCTGTAGACTTGCTTGTGTTTGTGTGTGTCGCAGTGAAACTCATTTCTATATTGCATTTATTTTTTATTGCAGAGTCCCTCTTGTCTACATTTGTGGCACGTTGCAAGCCATTGTATGGCATAACGGCTGCAACATTTAATGTGAATCAGCTCCTGCATTTGGCCAAAAGCGTTCGAAGCTTGGGACCTTTATGGGCCCATTCTGCCTTTGTATTTGAAGGTGGCAACGGTAAACTGG
The DNA here is from genome assembly GCF_052857255.1 of Amblyomma americanum. Taxonomy (NCBI): domain Eukaryota; kingdom Metazoa; phylum Arthropoda; class Arachnida; order Ixodida; family Ixodidae; genus Amblyomma; species Amblyomma americanum. The sequence continues at coordinate 386,240,378 of NC_135497.1, read as the reverse complement.
TAAAATCTGTGACAGCTGCACGTAGCCTTCCTCATCAAATCATGGAGCGTGTGGTGATGGCGCAGCAGCTGGGAAACGTTGTCGTCATTGGAGGCTTTACAGAAGAAGAAAAAGCAATCTGTAATCAGTCTCTTGGTCATCCGCATGTTACAAATGCAGCACAGGAGGATGGGGCAACACTTCTCGGATACAGCAAGCATGCAACCTTGACTGAGTATGAAAAAGTAGCTCTGAATCAGGTTGGCTGTGACCCCACATAAGCAGAGTGCTATAAAAGGTTAATTCATGCGGACTAAGTTTATCCCAGCACTATGTACCTAAAACCAAAAAAAAGCGACAGTACCTTTCTGAACACATCCGATGGCTACTTTAGAATTGAAAAGGTGGTTCATGCACCATTTGGGCCAGGGCATGGTTGCTTCTTGTTGTGCCGAGAAGTTGTTGTTTTAGACTGCACGCACTACCCTGACCACATTAAACTGTTTGCTATCTGGAAGGCCTGAACTGAAAGTGTTAAGACCATGGGAAATCAAAAGCAGTTGCATATACAGAGTTGTGTAGGTTGCAGAAAGCGGTTGTGTGCTGCCTGCCTAATATGGTCGAGAGAGATTAGACCAACAATATAAAGCTGTCATATAGGCATTTTTGATCATAATCTAACTAAATAGAGATTTAGCATTGCTGCAAAACCAATTCAATCATGATCTAGCCTGATTCTGCTAGGTACAGTTTCTGAAGCATCCCAAGGCTTCCAATTGTAATCATGGGCTGCTGCCCTCGAGGTCAGAAAACATCCTAAGTAAAGTGAAAAGAAAACTGGCCGGAATATATCATATACAGTAGCTATATTTAAATTTCTAGAATAAATTAGTACTTAATTTAGTGCAACTTAAGTTCCGAAATTACATAAACACTAAACGAAATGTGCCTGAGTGGGTATTAGTGAACTAATACAATCCACAGGTGCACAGGCCAGTATTGCAGCATTTTTCATGTGTTTGTGCTGAAACTGGGTACATATTATTCATGGGCTGTTTGAGCTGAAGTGTATTCATCTTTGTAATGCTTCAACATAATGGAATCGTTTAGTCTTGGTCCTATGCAATTTCGTGCTTCTCGTGATATTTATTAGTTTTCCCTGACTTTTACCGTTTTAAGTTTTTGATGCGAGTTTTGAATTCCATTCTGGCACGTAATGATGCCGACAATGTTTTAAGACAAAGCGAGGGATGAAACTGATTGTCTTGCTGTATTGCCCTCATTGATTACCCATGCACTAGGTGACCTTGAGCTGTTTGCTCAAAATGGCTCTGGCCATGTGAAGCTCTGTGAGCCGACTTTGTCACCTATGCCTATTTGGGTACTCCTGTTTTCATTTGATGGAGCGAAACAAACATTCAATGCACAGTTTTTAGGCATTCCACTTTCTCATTATGACTACAACCTCTCATGAATTATATTACAGTTTGCATGTTGTGAGTCATATGAAATCGCAATATATTTACAATGTTAGAGGGCATCAGCAGTGAGACCACGATTTTATGTGCAGCCTATATGTTGTCACATTGTACATCTTGGTGACTGTGTTCTGTGCAGACTTATATGCTTCTTTTTTCCATAAGGAATGTAGTTCTTGTGAAACTGTATATATCTGCCATGTTGTTCTCTGAATATACTTTTACCTTCATAACAAAACTGAGATGTTCTGGTTTACTACTTAACTGTGAATAGTTCATGCTAGCACCAGTGACCAATTTCAATGACAGTTTATGTAAGCGTATGTGCTACAGCACAATATTGTAGTGGAAATTCATTGTAGTGTTTAGGTATTGCTTCTGACGAACATAGGCATGTTCTGGTTTACTACTTAACTGTGAATAGTTCATGCTAGCACCAGTGACCAATTTCAATGACAGTTTATGTAAGCTTATGTGCTACAGCACAATATTGTAGTGGAAATTCATTGTAGTGTTTAGGTATTGCTTCTGAAGCACATAGGCTGGTTAAAGCAAATGACAAGATTGAAGGGATTTTAACAGAGTCCTGATCTGTCCTCCTACCCCATAGATACATAAGATTTGTACAGATTAAAAGAAGTGATTTTACTAGCTGGTCGTGGCAGGTAGCCTTGTGACTGTGGACTGCTTCCGTTTATTGAGTAAGCTTGGTAGCCATGGCTGGAGAGCCAGTGCTTGCGCTTTGGCTAGCTGCTGGAATGTTTGGATATGCACATATGTTGGCTTTTTCCTCTTCTTGGTGCCAATGGCTGCGCTGCTACAGATGCTCCCGGCCGTAGTGTTTTTGTGTTGAAATATTATTTACAATATAGAGCTTTGCAAAGAAGGTAGCTAAGCTGGTCGAGAGAGATGTTGAAAGGTCCATGCAATGCCATACAGTGTCTGAGAAAATCAAGTGGCCTGGCTTAGCTGCTACGCAACATTATTGGCTTGTGCACAGCAGGACACAGCAGCAGGGTGAGAAGGCACATCAATGTCTTAAAGTCACGCATGGTGCGGGCATGAACGTGATAGAAATCAGAAGCAAAAACAAAGCAGATAACTGCAAAGGAGGTGGCAGTGAGATGACTCGCCTGCCACGTCAGACTCTCAAATTCAAGCAGGGTAGCGCAACGGCACTGATGGTCTGAATGTTTAAGATGTGTGTTGAGGTCTGTGGCAGTTGAATTTTCTGCTGTGGAGGTGGTTGGAGAGCATGCCATGTCAAAGCTGTTGCTGGCATATGTACCTTGTTGCTATGTGCAGGAAAGCATGCGGAACGCACTTGACGGCAAAAGGTGGGGAAAACCTAACTCCGCTCTAGCAGTGAGGCTGGTCCATCTGTCTCATGTGAAAGCTGATTGGCATCCATAGTAATCCGTCAAAAAGAAAAAAACGCTCAGCTAATTACAAAAATGATGACTAGAAAAGAAAAGATCTTCCTACCCTATTTCAGAAAAGATAGCAAAAATTCTTAAATGAAGAAAGCACGAAGTAAAAAAATGAGTAAACTAAAAATTGCAAGAAAAGCAAAATACAGTGTTGCATTACTGTGTGACATAGTATTCACCATATTTACTACATATATTCTAGTAACACAGATGTTGTTGGTCCAAAGCATGTGCTAGGAGAGAACTACACACACTGCTTACTGCTGGAACAGCATAAAAAATATGCATTGCACATAAAACATTCCCCTCACACGAGGGAGCAGCTCAGAAATCTACACGCTGCTATAAATACGCATTATTAGCATCAGCACTACATTTTTATGTGAGTTGAGTTGAGTGGTTGTAAACTACCGGTGGGATTAGCCTTGCAGTTGCTGCCGGCAATTGCTCCACCGTAGCGACACTTAAATAGAAATCACAGAAACACTGTTCGCAAACACCCAAATAGACACTCCTGAGGTCACCATGTGGAGGCCAAATCTGTGTCCTGCAGGCAAAGTAGAAGAAGGCGAGAAGCATCCCTTCTACAAGACTGGCTCCCACGCGGGAAAACAATGTCCTGAAGAGAACTGTGAGGAACTCCTGCCTTCTTGAGGGATCCGAATAACACAGCCCGTTCCGCGTTGTACAAAGTACAGCACAAGAGGTAATGTTTTATGTCACCACACACACCACACGTTGAACACAATGGTGACAACGCTAGGCCAGTCTTATACATCCACGCCGGCGTACGAGCAGAATCTGTGCGAACGCGGTGCAGCAAAGTGTCTTGGTACCTTTTGAGACCCTTGGTCACACATGGCTGATGAGGAGAGCTCCACAAAGAACTGAAGTGGCACAACAGCACATCTCTGAACATTTGCTTGACTTCATGAGGGACTCCATGTACTGGAATCCCGGAGAGAGCTGTATGGGCGAGGTTGTCTGCTATCTCATTGCCTAAGACACATATGTGCGAGGGCACCCATTGAAAACGTATAGAGAAGCCTTTGCTATGTAGATTATGTACCAAACGTAGGGATCTAAGACTCAAGGCATCAGTGGGGAACCCGTACTCTAACCTTTGAAGGGCAGATTTTGAATCCGTAATTATGACAGTAGGCTGAGGCGTACAACACCGTAGCTTCTTTAGAGCTGCCTCAATGGCAACGCTTTCGGCCATTGTGGAGGACACGACTTTAGTAAAACGAACAGACAATCATACTTCAAAGACGGAATATGAAAAGCAGCTGCACTAGATCCTCTGACCTTGTCCACAGAGTCGTCTGTAAAAATTTGAAGATGACTGGCATATTCGGTCTCAAGATGTTCCAGTACGAGCGAACGCATTGCCGCTAAAGGAGAATTCCGCTTAGCGCGAACGTGGGGAATTGTCAAGGAACAATCGAGGCTCGGAAAGGACCAAGGTGGCTTCAACGTCTTAGGTCTATCTCGAAGGTCGAGACCCAGAGAACGAAGAGTATTTAAAGCCAAGTACGCCCGGGACTCAGATCTCTTTCGAAGGCGCTGTAGAAGCGCTCTCCCGGCAACAGTCTCTCTGAGGCGGCCAATTTGCAGCAAAAGTCTTTGTGAAGCGGCTAGCCGAAGAGGTTTCGATTGAGACTCATACAGTACTTCATTGTTTGGAGAAGCCTGCGCAACGCCGAGAGCCCTCCTTAGTCCCATTCTGTGCAAAACCTCATGGCGTTCCAGCTGCGATACCGAGGGGGAAATTAAAGGGAGCTGGTACATTATGCCACTTGTCACCAGGGCATCATGAAGCCTGATCATTGAAGCAGGATGGTTTCCCCATTGGTCACTAGCAACTCTACGAAGCACATTGAGACGCGAAGATAGCGAAGCCACAATCGAGTCCACAGCTCGTCGCCACTGTAGACGTGAGTCAATAGTGACGCCCAAAAAACGTATGTTCTTAACCTGAAGAAGGCAAGACTGATCAAGGTCTATGCTCAGCCGCGCATACCGTCGTCCCCTACCCGGAAACAAGACGAAGCCAGATTTTTCCACCGAGAGAGTCAACCCAACACCTTGAAGGTAACTTTTAACTGAAAGCACGGCCTGTCGCGCTAATAGAGCTAAGCGTTTGTGTTGATATCCGGTTAACCAAAGACAAATGTCGTTTGCATATATCGATATATGGACATGCCTACAATGTTTTTGCACTTTTGCGGGAAGACCAGCCATGATAACATTAAAGAGCGTTGGGGACAGGACACTACCTTGAGGTACCCCTCGCGATACCGCCCTTTCGGAGCTCATTGTACTGCCTAACCGCACTCGAAATTTACGATCACTGAGAAATGAGTGAATGAATCGCAGAAGATAGCCCTGTACGCCTATGACCTGCATACTATTCAGTATTGAGCTCTGGAGGACGCTATCATAAGCCTTTGATACGTCTAGGAAAATAGCTAGTGTTGAAAGTGCTTTCGAGGCGCTTGCATTGCGCACGCAGAAACATCTCGTGTGCTTCGCAGAGGAATTTCGGATGCATTTGTAAATTCCAGACCAGGAATTCATCCCTGCGCTCTGCCTGCTACGTCTCCGTCTGGTATGAACGCCCCGTTCACCACTTCGAGAACTACAGACAGCGCTCCGCAGCCTGCGGCATCGCTGTGCACCAGGCCCTGACGGCATTACCATTCAAATGTTACTGAACCTGCCTCTGGAACACCGGAAGATGCTCCTAACCTATCTCAATCGAGTGTGGGAGTCTGGTGACGTTTCCCCTTCACGGAAGGTGGCTTGTGTAGTCCCACTGCTGAAGGCCAGCAAAGAGATGACAGACGCGGCCTCGTATCGTCCTGTATCGCTGACGTCGTGTGTGGCTAAGCTTATGGAGAAGATGGCAAGTAAGCGTTTGTCTTGGTGGCTTGAAGATAGAAGAGCACTACCAACATGCATGACTGGATTCCGCACAGGTTTAAGCGCGCAAGATAGCGTCCTGGACTTGATAAGCCACATTGAACATCAGAGTGCTTTTTTATGTGAGTGGCATATCATAAATCATAAGAATAGTGCTATACGTGACGGTGACTTTTTTTTGGCCCCTTGTACTTTTGGTGTGAGTTGGGATAGCTTTTTTTTTAAGCTGCGATTAAATTTCTCTGTGGTTTTGGCATAAATATCGAAATAATTTCGTGGACGCTAAGTGGCGCCCGATGAACCAACATGAGGGCTAACCGGTTACGGCGCTCTTGAGCTACTTGCTTTCTAAAGTGCGTCTTAACCCTCTTCAATGTCGAGGAACTGCGTTCTGCAGCAGCGGCTGTCACTGGAGAAACATGAGGGCTAACCCGTTACGGCACTCTTGAGCTGTTTACTTTCGAAAGTGCATCTTAACCCTCTTCAATGTTGAGAAACTGCGTTCTGCAGTAGCGGTTGTCACTGGCAGCATTTCCAAGACCTTGAGGAGTATGTGAACGTTCGGAAACAGGCTCTCGTCGCATTTCAGTAATGGATCAGTGGCATAGCGTGGCGTTTGCTCTACTCCTGTAGCCTCCCATTTCGCTTTCCACATTTCCCACTCTCCCCTGACTCCTTCACTTTAAAGAACCATGTTTCTGTCTCTATCTACTTCAGCATGCGGCTCTGACCTCTGCTTAAGAAATACTGCTGGCCCGATTAGCGATCACAATACCATAACAGCAGCCCAGCGTTCAACAGCGAATATCTGTCAAGTCTCAGGATTAATGCGACGGCGCTTAATAAGCGTGTGTGTGTGGGGGAGCGGACCCTCGCCTATGTGCCTGCTCATCAACATCTCTGCATAGCTTCGGCTAATAACACCATTTGTGGAGGCGTTAACTCGTGATGTGCCCCAGTGGTCTTCAGGGAGTCACAGACTCACCGGATTACCACTAGTGCCTTTAGTTTCAGCTCATAGCAGTGAAACAGTGACCAGTATCATGTTCCTGCAACATTTCAGTTCATTTGGGCACAACAAAATTGCTGCTACCCAGCCAACCTATAAGCAATTAAGGGATTGAGGGAATGTTTCAAGACATATATGCTTCAGATGAAGTTTGCACTTGATAGCTAGTGTCAGAAAGAAGTTGAAGGCCCTCTTTGGCATCATTAAGTATACCTGTGCGAATTTCGCCAGATTTTTGGCGACTGGTGCATGGTGTCGACAGAAAGTCGATCACTTAACTTCCCCAGAGGTTCTGATGAAGCCCAAGTCGGCTACAAAACGCTGGTCGCGTGCTCTGAATTCTGAAGATCGTCTGTCAGCGTTTTTCCTTTCTTTCCAACCCTCATAAGGGAGGCAGATGATTTCGTGATATGCGATGTGCGAGATATCGTACATTTGTTTAACTGATTGATATATGCCAGTTCAGATCGTGTATTAAACGAAGTGGTCTTAAATGCATGCGTGTACAGTACATATATTTTTTGCCAATGTATGCATGATGTGACTACATGCACATTTTGATCAGCGCGCGCGCTACGACAGCCGCCCAGACGCATGCATGCGACATCGCGCCAGGTTTTGCTGATCGCTTCGTTATAGAGCGCCGTTTAAGCGAAGAGGAACACGAAATTTAGAGCAAAATTAAGCCCAAGCGGCGACAAGTGAGCGGCGCCGTTGCGCGAGTCGTTTTGCCGCTGTCACTTTTTGCATCGTCGATCATTCGCCCGTCTCGGTTCTGCGTTCCCAAAAAACTTACCTTGATCGTCGCCCGGAATTCCAGCTGCGACGATCAAGCGACCTCCTCTAGAGAGCTTTTGTTTTCTCATGTTGCACTCCCCGCACAATCTTTCTGCGATGCATGTTAATCGACGCTGTCGCGCTGCAGCTCGCCCCAGAGGAAATATTCATTTTTTTGTGCCTACATGTGGCAAAGACACTGACTTTTAAAAATAGAACAGTCCGCTTGTCGGTAACGGCTAACATTTGGGGCGGACGACGGGCACTGGGCGCGTACTGCAGGGGGAGCATATATATGTAGTGCGGGGTACGCTCGAGCACCGATGTCTCGATCGATCGTCAGTGTTGCACTTAATTCTGTTCTCGGCCTATGCAGAATCACTCGCGGTGCTCCTTTTCTGCATATACAGTTTGCTATCGAAGTGGCAGGTTACGGGAACGTTTACAAAGCCTAGTGCAGGCGCCGAACGAAGCGCGATGGCCTGCATTCGTAGGTTTGCTCACATCAACAGCGGAGCGATCGAACGACGGCAATCCTCGCCGCGGTAGCATAAAAATAACAAAAAGCTAACTACAAACACCTATTTATGCTGTTTATTACTGAAGGAAATCTTCGAGCACAAATATGACCTGGATCAATGCATTCGTATGAAACAAAAGATGATTTCAAATGTGCGCCTACCCGTGTTTTTAGCAACACACACACACACACACACACACACACACACACACACACACACACACACACACACACACACACACACACACACACACACACACACACACACACACACACACACACACACACACACACACACACACACACACACACACACACACACACACGCGCACACGCGCACACGCGCACGCGCGCACGCGCGCACGCGCGCACGCACACACGCACACACGCACACACGCGCACGCGCACGCGCACACGCGCACGCACACGCACACGCACACGCACACGCACACGCACACGCACACGCACACGCACACACACACACACACAGTGCTACATACCTAGCGCTTTAACGACCCAAGAATTCGAGCAATCCATTTTGCTCTATACGATCTGTGTCAGTGTGGAGCGCGACGCGAACAGTTCAGCACCCAGTCCCAGGGTTTCGGAGCACACGCAAAGAAAGGGATGGCACAAGGCACTGGTCACTGGCCCATGCAGTCGCCAGTAAGCCAGCGCCAGCCCCCTCGGTAGAGATTTCCCAGCACTCCTAGTGCCGTGCGAGTGAACGACTCAGTGCGACCCTGCGGCGTCGGCTACGCCGCACAGCTGCCAGTATACTTTCCTAGCGCGCAGCACTGATTTCGTACTGGGACGAGTGAAATCCGAGCGTTGTCAGCGTCAGCACAGTGAGACCAAGTAGGCCTAGTGGCCTCCCAGCTCTACTGGCAGCTGCCCCAGCGTTGCCGAGCGCACTACCAGCGTCACAAGTGTGAAAACACGCTGGAAATACACTGCTAATCACTCGGAAACGCTGGTTTTTGCAAGGAGGCCCCTAAGGGTTGCCTCGTGCCATGCTAGGGGATTTGCCCCCCCCCCCCCCCATTCCTTGGTAATGTTTTGACTACCACGAGCCGAGCTGTGCTTGCAATGTAGTCATCTTCGTCACGTACCCGCGTTCGCGCGTGTTTAACTGCCAGTTTCTCAGGCTGTAGTTTGAACGCGTGGCCTTCATGATCTTCCATCCGTGCGCGTGGAAGCGTAATCAAATAAGCATGCAGCAAACCGCACGAAATGACGGGAGGTTAGAAGCAGTGAAATTCAGAAGACCCAGTGCTATTGCCACGTCATCGGGTAATGTTTACTAAGCAACCTATAAACTTTCCTTGTACTGAGTCTATTCTGTTCTTAGCACTCCTTGTAATTGTCGTGGTAAACGGTACTGCATTGTTTTCTAAATATTCTTGGGGTATATTAATTTTTGTACACAGACACAACAACGCGCTGGCTCATTTTAGCAGTGCATATAGGTAAGAATGAAATTTTATAAGTGCAGGGCACATGTATGCAAGCAATACGTGCCAGCAGTAAAGGCAAAGTGATATTTTGGGGCTCAACTCGTAACTCTTTCGGTTTTGTCTTACGTATTAGCTAAAACAAGAGACGTACACGTGCACACACAGCAATGTGAGCATCTAGTTATAGCCTCGTGCAATAGTGCCTTGAGGGCTTGTCTTACATGTTTATTACTCATTAATACCGCCAGAAGTTGCCGACAACAAAAAAGTAACTGAAGTTTTAAAACGACTGTTAGTGAGGGTGAAGGTGAGAGAGGGCAGATTATGTGAGTGCGAGGGGGAGAGAGGGCCAGCTAATTTTTGTGAAGTGAGGGTAAGCGTGAGGGAGAGCCATGGATTAAAAAGTGAGGCTGAGAGGAAAAGTAAAAATCAGGGCATTCGCCCAACTGTGGACCGCAAAACTTGACCACAAAATGTGTCCACACAATGACGTCACTCCAGATGAACGTGTCAAGGTGATGACGTCATACAAAAGCCACGTGACAAGACGACATGCAAAAATGAGTTACGTGTCAAGGTAATGACGTCACACCAAAGTCATGTGACATGATGACTTGCAAAATTTGTAGTGATGACGTCACGCCAAAGTCATGTTACATTACAGGATGAAGCAGATTTAGAGAGTGATGACACCACATTCTTGCTTAGTCACAATCGGTGCGACGTGCAGACAAGAGAGGGGAAGAATGATGAAAATAAGAATGCCAATAGTTAGAACAAACTATGGCCGGCAAACACTACCATTTCAGGTTACCAAAATGCTCAATATAAGAGATATTCCCGTTAATTACAATAAACCGTTCCCAGCCTTCAAAAACGATTGTATGAGAGCTCTTTGGTTCAGTGATGTTGTCTACTCTTCTCACTTATATCTTTTCCGTGGAAGTGTAGTGTATAGATGTTTTGTCACTTTTCCAATTAATCATGTTCTCTTTGCCATCTCCCATTTTTCTTACTTGCGATGCCTGTACTGTTCGTATATGTGCGGATATTTGTTCATGGATATATTTTCTTTGTGTGCTTGAAGGGGAAGAAGAAAGGGGAAAAATGAGGAAAATCTCTGATTTAGTGTATTATGTTGCACATGTATCATAATTTTTATCATTTTTATGTTGTAACCATTCTAAATTTATAGTGCAATTTTCTCGTTGACTGCCTTTTCCTTTTACAGAATTATCTTTTTGTATCTGGTATGCACTGTATGCGTTTGTGTTTTGAGCAATGATATTGTTTGCGTGCCGCCCAGCCATAATTATATATATATATATATATATATATATATATATATATATATATATATATATATATATATATATATATATATATATATATATATATATATATATATATATATATTGCCTCTTTGTCATGCACAGGGGGCTGATGCCTGGTCAGGCGATACCAAGCTTTTAGTCTCAGCCCTCTCTTAGGCAAATGCCTAAGAAAAAAATAAAGAAAGAAATGAGACGCACGGCGGGAGCAAAACCACGTTTGAGAAAAACAGCGCACCCTTAATACATGGACTGAGAACGATACGACGACCCAGGACTGAGACCGATAGGACGACACAGCGCTGTGTCGCCCTATCTTTCTCAGTCAATGTATTAAGGGTGCACTGTTTTTCCCAAACATGAATTACCAACAAGCCCGTTCGACCACCCTTGCAAAACCGCGTCCGCCAAGAGACGACGCTGGTTTGAGTAACAAGTATCGCAGGTGGAGATCAAATCCCAGCGATGTCATCCCTAGTTGACATCAATGTGGTGGCAGTATTCCCGAATGCGTTCACCGAAATTTTGAGCAACCGTTTGTCGTACAGCATTCTGGGTGGTGTCATAGCTTTCATGTTTTTATCAAGTTGGAGGCTAGCTTGCGAGGGGCGTTCGGACCGCTGACACATGCACCTTTTGTTGCGTGCTTTAATGAGCGGTTTAGATTTCCACCGAGATGTCGAGATCTGAGAGCTACTGCGTCCTTTCATTTCCTGAAAAACTTTTCCTTTCCTGAAAACACATGCTTTCGCATTCCTCCAAGTTGGCAGATTTAAGTGTCCTCAGAACTTCTTTTCTTTTGCGTCGCGATGTCGCAATGCTGTGCACTAAAAGGGCATTTGATTACAAGAGTGAACCTTGTAAAAAGATTTTTTTCTCGTGGTAAGCCAAAGTTTTGCAGATTTTTTTAACTTTTCGTATTGTATTACTTGTAACACAACTCGAGGTCACTTCATCAGATGACAAGGAGAACGAGCACGTTCCACAAGACTTGCATTAATTCTGCACCAGCATCAACTAGCAGAGGACCGCGGCCACTCGTCATACCTAAATAGACAACAGCCTTTTTCAGCGGTCAGAAGAAAAAGAAACTAGCCGACCACAACGGAACTTGCTCAAGAGAATTTTTCTGCGTCTCATTCCATTCGATTCCTGACATCCTACATGCAACAATGGTACCGATTTTTCTATCGTCATGCAAAGGTGCAGCGCAAAAAAACAAGGACGACATAGATACAGCAGTGCACGCTGCAGGAAATTTACTGAGGCTGGTTAATTACAACACTCATCACCACCCGACTCATAAGCTAGGTGGAGAATACAACTTTTCAAAAACCTTAGTGGCGCGCAAAGCACCAGCGGGCTGATACCAGTAAGTAGAGGGCAGGTATCAAGGTAAAGTCTATGGTTGGAGGAAATCTCGTCTGGTCGGGTAGTAGCGTCATAGGAAAACAAAAATACATAAATCGCCGACCAAAGGCTTGTGTCAATAAACGACGTTTCGGCTTCCTTACGGAAGCCTTGTTCACTGAAGGCTTTACTAAAAAACCCGGCTCTTAAATACGTTTCAATATTCGTCCGAGGCATCTTGCATACACTGGCGGGAGATTGCCGTCATTGCGATTAAGTGTTTTTTTAGTCGTTTGTATCGCCAGCGACTCAAGATATTGGCATGTAAGCCCGTATCTTTCTTTGGCGATAATAGAGGCCTCATTCCAGCAGATACGATGTTTTGCTGATACGGCATGCTCCGCAAGAGCGTTGGCAACTACTTTTTGGTTTTCTACGTCCTTCTTGTGCTCTTTCAGGCGCCTTCGATAATTCCCGCTTTCGCCTATGTATACATAATCGCACTCAGCACAAGGGATCCGGTACACCACGCCCGGAAATTTTTCCTTTTCCAGCTTTTCCTTCACATTCACAAGTTCGTGCCGTAACTTGTGGGTGGGAACGTGGGCAACGTGAACGTCGTACGAGCGCAGCACACGTCCCAGTGCTTCGCTTACACCAGGCACATAGGGGATGGCGGCACGTGATTGGCAATGGTTGCGGGCCGTGTTCTCTAGGAGCACTGAGCGGCGTTCCACGGAGGCTAGAAATTTCCTGGGGTAGCCGCAAGTCGTCAACTCACGGCGCACTTGCACCAGGTCCGAGGCATGGTCTTGATGTCGTGAGCAAATTTTTCTCGACCTTTCGATGAGTGAAGCCGCAACAGCACGTTTGTGGCAGGCCGGGTTCACTGAGTTAAAATGCAGGTACCTGCCCGTGTGGGTCGACTTCCTGAACACTCGAAAGGAGAGGTTATGGCCCACTCGCTCCACTAACACGTCCAGGAGTGGTAGTTGGTTGCCAACCTCCTATGCGACCGATAGTGGATTTTACCCGTTCGCCCCTATGCAAGCTGTCGGGCTACCTTCACCGTGTCTTCGCGCCGCTAGTAGGAAAAGGACCCACATTCATACGCAACTCGTTTGACTTCACTGAAAAAGTGCGTGACGTCGTGGTGGAGGATGACGACATCATTGTGTCTTTTGACGTTACTTAATTAAATAGTTTTAGGCGCAAAAAAGGACAAGACACATAGGGTAGGAGACAGGACGAAGCGCCAACTTCCAACTGATTTTATTGCATGCGTGAAACGTACTTAAATAGCTTGTCGTCACATGTGCAGATGGGTCACCTAAAGCTCAAGTACGACTTGATAAGGCGCGCTCCTGGAATTTCTTTTCACAGTTGTACAATACTATCGATGTGTCGCTTACGCACAGGTCGCCTTTCTTTTTGATAAAAAACGCTTCTATCAACTCCCTAAGCATTAGTATTCCAGCTTTTGCCCAGAATGCGCACATCAGTGAAGCAAGGCTCACAATTGCGGGACGGGCACTTACTAAGGTGCTTAGTTAGATGTGTGCCTTCCTTTTTCTGCTCTACGTTTCTCTCATGTTCCCTCGTTCGCTCATTCAGGCACCTGCCAGTCTGGCCTATGTAGGAGTGCCCGCAAGACAGGGGGATTTCGTAGACCACCCCTTCAGCACATTTTACGAACGGTCTCCTGTGCTTTGTTCCGCAGCCTCGTTCCTTGCTGTTCTCTTTATCAGTACGGGAGCAAAGGCCACCTAGCTTTCTCGGTGCCGAAAAGGCGAGCCGTACACCATGGCGGCTGGCAACTTTTTTCAAATTATGGGCCACACGATGCACGTATGGCACCACCACTGGTCTTACCTCTTCTCGAGGGACCTCTGGTCTAGCTCTACCAGTACCATTCTTTGTCTTGTTTAGGAGACACTCAACCACCGCAGTCACGAGCGAACGTGGGAACCCGGCTGCAAAAAGCCTAGCCAATTGGTTATAAAAACTGTCCCGCATTTTGTGAGGGCATGACTTTTTGAGAGCGGATTCAAGACAAAGAATGGTACTGGTAGAGCTAGACCAGAGGTCCCTCGAGAAGAGGTAAGACCAGTGGTGGTGCCATACGTGCATCGTGTGGCCCATAATTTGAAAAAAGTTGCCAGCCGCCATGGTGTACGGCTCGCCTTTTCGGCACCGAGAAAGCTAGGTGGCCTTTGCTCCCGTACTGATAAAGAGAACAGCAAGGAACGAGGCTGCGGAACAAAGCACAGGAGACCGTTCGTAAAATGTGCTGAAGGGGTGGTCTACGAAATCCCCCTGTCTTGCGGGCACTCCTACATAGGCCAGACTGGCAGGTGCCTGAATGAGCGAACGAGGGAACATGAGAGAAACGTAGAGCAGAAAAAGGAAGGCACACATCTAACTAAGCACCTTAGTAAGTGCCCGTCCCGCAATTGTGAGCCTTGCTTCACTGATGTGCGCATTCTGGGCAAAAGCTGGAATACTAATGCTAGGGAGTTGATAGAAGCGTTTTTCATCAAAAAGAAAGGCGACCTGTGCGTAAGCGACAAATCGATAGTATTGTACAACTGTGAAAAGAAATTCCTGGAGCGCGCCTTATCAAGTCGTACTTGAGCTTTAGGTGACCCATCTGCACATGTGACGACAAGCTATTTAAGTACGTTTCACGCATGCAATAAAATCAGTTGGAAGTTGGCGCTTCGTCCTGTCTCCTACCCTATGTGTCTTGTCCTTTTTTGCGCCTAAAACTATTTAATTATGAACCAAAACCAACTAGCCCAGCAGCAAGTGCTCTTTGACGTTACGTCGCTCTTCACCAGCGTCCCAGTCGATCTAGCGGTAGATGTTTGCGCGGCTGCCCTCCAAAATGACGAGAAGCTCAGCAAAAGAACACCCCTTGAGGCACAGGACCTGTCACGGTTGTTGAAGTTTTGCCTCGAAAACACGTACTTCGTTTTTCGAGGTTCGTTCTACAAGCAGGTGCACGGAACTGCAATGGGCGCTTCCATTTCTGTCACGGCCGCCAACCTGACCATAGAAGCCATCGAAAACCGGGCTCTGGCCTCCTTCCATCCACTACCTAATGTGTTCCTGCGGTACATCGACGACTGTTTTTGTATAGTCAAGAAGGACGCACTTGCCGCGTTCACCAGGCACATTAACAGCATGGAAAAGGCCATACAGTTCACTGTCGAGGAGGAGGTTGGCAACCAACTACCATTCTTGGACGTGTTAGTGGAGCGAGTGGGCCATAACCTCTCCTTTCGAGTGTTCACGAAGTCGACCCACACGGGCAGGTATCTACATTTTAACTCAGTGAACCCGGCCTGCCACAAACGTGCTGTTGCGGCTTCACTCATCGAAAGGTCAAGAAAAATTTGCTCACGACATCAAGACCATGCCTCGGACCTGGTGCAAGTGCGCCGTGAGTTGACGACTTGCGGCTACCCCAGAAAATTTCTAGCCTCCGTGGAACGCCGCTCAGTGCTCCTAGAGAACACGGCCCGCAACCATTGCCAATCACGTGCCGCCATCCCCTATGTGCCTGGTGTAAGCGAAGCACTGGGACGTGTGCTGCGCTCGTACGACGTTCACGTTGCCCACGTTCCCACCCACAAGTTACGGCACGAACTTGTGAATGTGAAGGAAAAGCTGGAAAAGGAAAAATTTCCGGGCGTGGTGTACCGGATCCCTTGTGCTGAGTGCGATTATTTATACATAGGCGAAAGCAGGAATTTTCGAAGGCGCCTGAAAGAGCACAAGAAGGACGTAGAAAACCAAAAAGTAGTTGCCAACGCTCTTGCGGAGCATGCCGTATCAGCAAAACATCGTATCTGCTGGAATGAGGCCTCTATTATCGCCAAAGAAAGAAACGGGCTTACACGCCAATATCTTGAGTCGCTGGCGATACAAACGACTAAAAAAACACTTAATCGCAATGACGGCAATCTCCCGCCAGTGTATGCAAGATGCCTCGGACGATTATTGAAACGTATTTAAGAGCCGGGTTTTTTAGTAAAGCCTTCAGTGAACAAGGCTTCCGTAAGGAATCCGAAACGTCGTTTATTGACACAAGCCTTTGGTCGGCGATTCATGTATTTCTGTTTTCCTATGAGGTATCAAGGTACAATGAATGCGCCGCATGCCGTTGTGCAATAGAAGTTACCAAAACAGATTAGTGGAGTAGCGAAAGGAAAGAAGGCCAAACTTGCACAGAAGCGTGCAGCAGGAAACTTGTAGTAGCGGTGGCGCTGCAATGACGTCCACTAATGCTTCGTTGACTGCGAGTTGAAGGCTTTGCTGCGAAGAAGGTTATATCGCGCGCATTTCTGAGTTGTCTTATATATAATGTTGCCTTAAAAATTTGTTAGCTTTGCATACCGTCTCTGATTTTTTTTGAAACCCTCGACACCTATACGATAGAAATTCCGCGGCCTCATGTATTCTTGATGCATAAATTTCGGTTAGACGTTCGCTATCACGCGAATGCACTTGCATTGAACTGGACGAGCGGACATCCTGGACTGTTCCACATGTGACATGGCCGAGACTGTGGAGCATGCGCTAGTGGTTTCTACGGTATACGCGTGCCAAAGGGTAACGTTGGCTGCTTCCTTGACCGTTTGGACAGCAGGCCACTCTCGGAAGACTTACGGCAAGGCGCTTGGCTGCAGAGTTGGCAAGCAGCCCAGGCAATGCTGGTGTTTTCACGTTTCTTGAGTGACACGGGCTTCGATTCGCGGTTGTGATGCCATCCAACGTGCGTGCACATACTCTCATTTTTCTTCTCACCACATACTCACCCATCACGACCCTCTTTCTTCTCCTCCTCCCCTTCCCCAGTGAAGTGTAGCAGGCCAGATTCCAATCTTTCTGGCCGACCTCTTTCCCTTCTTATCATTAAATCTATCTACCCATCTATCCCTCTATCCGTCCGTCCGTCCATCTATCCCTCTATCCGTCCGTCCGTCCATCTATCCCTCTATCCGTCCGTCCGTCCATCTATCCCTCTATCCGTCCGTCTGTCCCTCTATCCGTCCGTCCGTCCCTCCGTCCGTCCCTCCGTCCGTCCGTCCGTCTGTCTGTGTGTATCACTGCGGGCGACAAGATTGCCAGATATTGCTGAAAGAGAATCTGCTACAATCAAGGTATTCCTGGAAGAAACCAATCAATGATAAGGGGATTTTATCGACCGCCAAGCACCAACGACACGTTTTTTAAACAACTGAATGATTTTTTTAAAAATCGTATTGGAAGCATTCATGCAGCAAACTGCTCCCTGGTGATTTCAACGTGGCGTCCATGAACTGGGCGGACGATTTTCTATACGCCCTATTCCGAACAGCAGAACCACTTGTCGATCTTAATTTATTTAATGATCTCATTCTGTTATGGAAAAAAACTAACCAGAATTCAGAACAACGCACTTTCTACATTAGACTTGTTTCTTGCCAGCAGACCAGTTCTTCCACGAAACCCTAAAATTCACATTTTTGAAGGCATTTGAGATCATAAGGTGATATGTCTCTCAGTCTCTTAATGTAGCTGAATATCCTTCCGCAATAAGAAAGGCAATGTAATGTTTTCACAGTATTTTCTCTTGCTAGAGATGTGGATGTATTAAATGCATTGGCAGGTGACTCGGAGCAGTGTTATGTCGACCAGCTATGGTATTCTTTTAAGGACTTGGTTTTAAAATGCATTAATGACTTTGTGCTCTTCAGTGAAATATATTGCGCAATTCTAGCCTGCGGAAAAACAAACAAATCTTCCGGCTTAGACGAAAGTTGAAATTGGGAAGAAAACAAGATGACAGGCACCCGTCCGCAGCCAATGCAAACAAAATGTCCAACCTGCCTGCAGTGCTGGAAGACAGCATCAAGAAGGCAAAAGCTCATTACCAAAATGTGTCCCTGAAAACTTTTCTACGCTTACCCCCGGAAAGTTTTCGCGCAACATAGCCTCCGAAAAAAGAAAAAAACCCTCCATAGTATATGCCTGAACGACGTGCCACATCTGACAGATCTGATATTGCGAACGCCCTTAACGACTATTTTTACTTCGTTTTTACACGCGATGATGGATTTGACCCATAGTTTACCCACTACGATGACCTTCCGCCTATTGGTAACGTTTTAGCTATAACGACGTAGATTTATCTATAACGCATATAACTGGCGCACATCCACAATCCGGCACTTCCTTAACTCAAAATTGGAAAGCCTGGGCTCAAAGCGCTACCAGGAAAGCATTAAACGTTTTACTCGCTTTATCACGACCAGTTAGGAATTAAAAAAACACTTTACATTGATACCGATAACCCCCGTGCAACGCCTTCCTATCACTCTAAAAAAGTTACACAATACTCTTTCAAGGCTAATATTTTTAAAGAATCATTCGTTCTAAGAACAACTCGCGAATGGAATGCCTTATCTGCTGTTGCTTTGCAATATGCAAGTGTATAATCATTCTATCGCGCGCTGTCCTTTAATATCGAAATGTGCTCACCGTACTGTTACTCCCTTTTATATTTCTGGGTCAGACCGTGGTGTCAAGCTGCATTGCATTTATTCTGATTTGTCATTTTTTTTGTAGCGAGGGCTACTCTGGCCTACCAGTCGAGCATTTCGCGGTGGCTGGGCGAGCCAAGTTGTGCGCATGCGCAGTTACCATGGCAACCGGAGCAGAGCAGCAGGCGCGGCGTGCGCTTCGTCGTTGTTGTGGCCGCGCGCCCTCTCCACAGTCGGAACGAAGCGCGCCGCTCGCTTCGTCGCCGCCTCGCCGCACGCCGCTCTATCACACGAACCGGCGTCGCATGCGCAGCATTGCGTATAAAAGGCGGAGATGTAATGGGCGGCTGTATCACAACGTGTCATATGAATGCAGAGAAGGAGAGTCCAGCCGCTGCTAAACGGCGGTATAGACAAGAGAAGATTAACCCTTCCGATCCTGAGGTTGTCGACTGGCACTTGGCTACTCAACAAAGAGAGAATCAGCGGAAGAAGGCGAAGAGAACAACGGAGACGCCCGAAGAGAAAGAGGAACGGCTTCCCAAACGGAGATACCAGAGTGCCGAGCGTAAAAGACGGCGCATAGCCGCCCAGATGGAGCCCAATGTCTCTCATTGCTAAACACAGTGACAACAACAAGCTCAGCCAGGGAAACGTGCATCTCGCTATGTATCCTTGCATAGCCGAGCTAAGCCACTGCCAGTTTTTTTCCCTTGCCTTGCAATATGTTTTTTGCTTTACAGTTCACTTACAGCTCACTAATGTGTGCTGGTTTGTCTTTAGAGCGATTTGTTACGATAGTATGCATGAAATGTTCTTGACGCTAAGTATTTCTTGAACGTCTACTCCTGCCTAAAGCCGGGCAGTCTTCTTTTGAATAAAAATAAAAAGTAAATAATCTTGTTGGGCCAGGGCCAGTCGAGATTTCGTTTTCTTATCAACGCGACAAAAATACCTGGGCCCATTAAGCTATGTGCGCTTTCACCCTCTTTTTTTTATCTAGGCAGTGAGTTTCCATATTAACAAGGCGTAGATACATTGAAAAAGTTTTCTCCCAGAAAAAAACTGTCCATAATTTGACTTGTGTGTATAAATTTGGGTCATATAGACGGGCAAGGACACCGTTTGAACAGTAGATCCTTGTTCTCAAGTTTGTCAGGGCAATTTTAATTTGTTTTCTGGAAACTTTTCCATAGTATCGCCTATATACCACGGGTCTGAAACTCATCTGGCTGCGCGGGACATATTGACAAAATCTGGTCTTCCCCGGGCCAGTAGGCATTATCGAAAGAGGAGCAAAAAATGGTGTCTGGATTAAAAACAGTAAAAAAGCAAAGTTAGGTTAAACAAACGTAAAAACAAAAACCGAACAGGTGAGCAGCTGAAATAAAGAGGGCCACTTGTGAACTAAATTGTTTTCTTTGTTTTCAATTTTTTCTGCCCTATAGAACACTTGTAGGCTTTCCTTACGAATAAGATAAACCTACGCAAGATGCAAGCCACGTGGAGGGATTTCTAATTTCGCCTGGAAATTACGGGACGGCAAAAAAGGGAGACAAGTCACGTTTTCTGGGAGCAATTGTTCAATCCTTTGAGTACAGGGACCCCGTGTTTCAGACCCCTGGCGTATACCATGCGCTGCAAATACTATGTCGTTTCAATGATAGCCACGTGCCTATTATGAACGCATCCTGTATGCTTATATGGCAACGCTATAAAGTCTTTCAAAGAAAATTCATTTAGCTGATAAATGTTTGAGGGCTTCCATCGTGTTATTTCTCCAACGACAGCAGAAGAAATGTTTACCCTATGTAGCTTGTTTCCTAGCTATCTTGCGTGATGTTGGCAGACACGCAATTATACTAACGCCGTACAGGTGCCACTGCGCAGTCTAAGATGTAACTACATTGTAGTATTACGTGAGAACAATTTCATTATTGCATGCCAGACTACGGCAAAAAAGAGGGCAAAGAAACAGAACCTCGAGACTCTTGCGTGATATTGTGAACGCAACGACTTCTCCAACCTCACGCTGGCTTGCTTACAGGGGAAGAAAAATCACTGGGAACGGAATCGTAAGGAGAGAATCATACCTAACCAGTCTATCAGAAAATGTTGTCGTAAAGCAAAGGTAAAGATAGAACTAATCAGCACCTCAACTTAGCTTGTGTTTCTGCGCAAACTATGAAGGGTTAACAAAAGAAAACATGAATACTTGAAAGAGGGTTCACCCTGATATTGGACTCTGGCCTTTTGGTCGTTCGCAATAATTTATGTTGCAGTGAAGCGTTCACGGAGTCGGACATGCGAAGTAAAAACATGAAACCCTTCAAAGTTGAATCAGTTTTTTTAAACTTCCGGGTCGTCTTAATTGGACACCCTATGTACGTAAGCTTCCATTGCAAGTAAAAAAAAATAAAGGAAGAATATGAAGCACTTATATAAAGACGGATGAGCATGCAGACCGTTTTTTTAAATGCGTCCTGAGAAAGTTTTTGTTCAAACACTAATTATGACATCACTCTCAAGAGAACAACGAAGCTGTCTTCTTCCTGAAGGGCTCCGAAACTTTCCTTAAATTGTGCATGAGTTCTCCAGTCAAGACCGCAAAAATATGAGAGAAGCTTGCCTGCGAATGCAAATGAAAAGAACCTGTGAGGCGGAGTTTCAAGTAGCCCTCAATTCAAAAGCAGTGATGCTTGAATTTTCAATCTTTTGCAATCTTCGCCCCGGCTTTGCGCTATCGTTTTCGACTGGTAGTTTGCACCCTTGCGCAAGTTTTATTTTTTCTTTTTTTTTCTAAATCGAAGCTTGTATATATTCAGAGCGTGAATTCTGGATGTGCTTCAAGAAGGGCTATCAATGCAGCATTGGTATAAAAAAAAATATCGCTATGCATCTCCGAGTTTCCTAAATTTGTGAAAGGAGCCGCATCTCGCGAATAAATAATGCTGCCTCATAAGCACGACGTGCGGACACGTTCGTTTACCGCGCCATTTCCGACGACTTTTGGCACATCACATAGGATGGCACGCTTCACGTGTCATGGGGCTCTTCGAACTTATCGCCCGCAAGTGTATAATGATTGATGGTTTGGTAGGACAGAAAGCCACTCCTCTGCATAGCCAGAGCAGGAAAAATAGTACTAGCGGCTTAAATACAGCAGCCGGATCTTATTCGCATTTTCTTTAGCAGAAAACGTTTGGTTGATTGGATTCCATTGTTACCGGTGACGAAAGATGGGCAGTCCACTTCTCACCTCAGGGAAAAATTAAGTAATGACGTCAGTGGAGCCATTGATTTTCCCCTTAGCTGCGAACGTACAAGCGCAAACAGTCTGCCGGCAAAGTAGTGGCAACTGTGTTTTGTGATTAAAATGGCGTATTGTTGGTGGAATTTATGGCTCTTGAGACCAGAATACGCTGGAAGGTATTGTAAGACGTCGAAATAACTCAGACGGGCCATTGAGAATCGAAAAAAGTGGAATGCTCAGCAAGAGCGTGAGACTTCTCCGCGACTACGCTCGCCCCGACGTCGCCCATCGAACTGTCGCTCTCCTACAGCAGTTCGTGGGGAAATCATCACCCACCCACTCTTTTGTCCGGGATTGGCGTCGGGTGACTACGGTTTCGGTTTATGGGAGGTTAACGTCCCAAAGCGACTCAGGCTCTGAGGGACGCCGTAGTGAAGGGCTCCGGACAATTTTGACCCCTTGTGGTTCTTTAGAGTGGACTGGCATCGCACAGTACATAAGCCTCTAGAATTTCGCCTCCATTGAAATTCGACCGCCGCGACCGGGATCGAACCCGCGTCTTTGGGTTCAACAGCCGAGCACCATAACCACTCAGCCAGTGCGGCGGCTCGAGCGACTGCGAATTGTTTCCAAAGTTAAAATAACATCTGGCCGGAAGGCGCTTCAGCGACAATGACGGAGTGAAAGCGAAGCGCCAGCGCTTCCTCAGTGACACGGCGGCGAGCTGGTACAAAAAGGGCATACAAAAACTGCCCCAGCACCTGCAAAAATGCATCGACCGTATTGGCGATTATTTGAAAAATGAGAAGAATGTTCAACCCTTTAACCGATTTATGACTTGCTGGAAATATTCCTTTTTTTATTTTTAAAAGCACTGGAAACCTTATTTTTTGGTGGCTCTCGTAAACGGGAAGAACGGTAGTTGGGGCCTTTTGCGGCCGCATGTTTGAATGATTCACGACTACTGGCCGGGTTCAGTTTGAATGAAGTAATATAAAATATTTAAAACTCTATATTCATTAACTTTTAAACTGAGCCTCTATGCAGTGATATGATTGCGGCAGCAACATGCGGCTTTCGACAGTTCGTTGAGTAAAGTTTAGAGCAGTGCGATGGCTGGCATCATCAGTCCCAGCAGCGCTTTCTTTCCTTTCACGAGACCCGTCTGATGAGTGCTTATTTGAAGCCGCCTGTATTTTCTGTTTACGATCCCCACGTTCTTGCTCATAGCAGCCTAAAAATCGAGCATATTTTGCGCGTTATTCGCAATATTCACATTCTGCGCAGTTCGTTATGTGACATGTAGCCTCACCGAAGAGTAAAAATACTACGAGGTTAGTTATTACACAAGCACGTAGGAGCGTCCAACAATAAAATATTATTAAAGGCATACCGAGCTTTCCTACTGAATTACGCAAGATATCACTTCACTCTATTGTAGCATGATTGTAGTACTTCAAGAATGTGTTGTTCAGCAGTGCTTAAATGGCGGTAGGAAAGAAACATAATTTCTGTTCTGTCTTCTAAGATCAGTCATAAAAAGCGTACGTAGAGCACCGTCCGTACATTTCAACGACGGTATAGGTAAAGCAACCAATTTCCCGACTTCTCATTACATGTATAGCTACGCAGGAGTTTCCGCACTCCAAAAGGCAAGTTAAAATGGCTTTTCTGGATTCGAAATTCTTCAAGGTTTTTCATATATGCAGCATCTAGATAAAGCATGCCAAGTATTTATTTCACTGGCAATCAAAAAGGTGAAGTAATCGCCGATCAAAGCGTCTAAAAATCTCCAGGCTTCTTATCACTGCTTTCGAGGCGTGCTAAGAAGCCTAGTAATGACTTCATTGCTGACGAAACCTCACATTTCCGCTGCCTTGGCCTACATGCTGCCGCGCGTCGTCATATTCCACCAAACGACTGTACGTAAGCTCTACAATCTGTGGCATTACGTTTTCTTCCTGGAAGCAAACATTTATTCATAGCAAATGTAGCGCAGCCGTAAACGTCGTCATCGCTGCGCTACCTTCCCAGCGCTCAGTGCTGTGGTGAAGCATGAACGCTGTGACTGCTCTATTTTGCGATTACATCATTGCGAATGCTAGCACCAAAGACTGCTCATACTTCACCCTGCAATTTTCACAAATTCAATCATTTTAAGCTCGTCCAACTCAAAATCCGTATCAGCTGCAGATTAGGGAGAAAAAAAGTGGAAGTGGTCTTTTACGCAAATTTTGACAAAAAGCACCTCAATTTATGAACGTCCTAAAGCTTATTTTAGTATTAGTTTTATGGAGTTTGTGCCCCACACAGAGTCAGACTATGATAAACCCCTTAACGGAGGGCTCCGGACAATTTCTACCACCGGGGGTTTTTTAACTGCACCGACATCGCGCAGTACACGGGCCTCAAGCATTTCGCTTTCATTGTAATGCGTCCTCCGCGGCCGGGATCGAACCCTTGTCTTTCGTGTCCGCAGCCGAGCAACATATATCCGCTGAGCCACAGCGACGAACGACCACCCTAAAGCTAGCCGTCTATGGCAATGTTATGTAATATGTTTAAAAGTCATTTCTGACATATTTGCTAATGTGAAGCAGCGACCTTAAATACGTGAGTGCAAAAGATGCAAATAAGTCCCCCCGAACCCCTTCTGCTTAAAAAAAAAAAACAAAAGAAGCAAGACCTGTGCCATATATTTTAATGAGCATAGAGGTGATAGGGATCGACGCCTAAACAATGCAACTTGACCGGAGGAAACAGCAGGTGGCCTGCGATTGAATCTCATTCCAATGTGATTTATGCTTTTTCAGATCATGCACTCTGCACCAGTAAATCCACGTGTTGGATTTAAACACAAAGAACTTACTGTAAGCGGGGAAAGTAATCACAAATGAGCAGTTAGAAGGCACATGTCATCTGAATGATGCCAGAGGAGAGACCTTTTTTTTTCTTTAGCTTTCCTCCATGAGGTATTGCATATGGCGAGGTTCTGTAATTGTGACCTGGAAAGGTATTTGGGAAGTTTCAATCCTTGTAAAAGTGAACTCAAATTTTGTACAGGTTTCTCAGAGATTAGGCATTCTTAGCTTTGATTGCTTAATTAATATGCACAAACTAGAATTCGTGCTGAAATCTTGCTAGGGGTGTGCGAATGGTCGAAAATTTTGGATATCGACTGAAATAGTTTACAATTAGATTATTCGAACGAATTGTAATATGTTCAAAATTATTCAAAACGAATCGGTCATGTCCTGAAATTTACGAATACTTCGGAAGCATTCGCGCGAAGTGCGAATAAGTCCAGGCCTATTTATCTTTAACGGCTATTCCAAAAACAGGGAGCATATATACACGCCGCGTACCGTAATGTAGCGATCGGCACACGCAGGATTTAAGGTTCTGCGCCAGAGTGCGATCCATTCCCGTGGCGATGTTCATAATCCTCACACATGTCCTCAGAGAACGGACGAAGCGGCAGGGACCAGGGCGAGAAAGCCCGGCCATTATGCCTGACCTCGCAGGCCATGCCTCATACGTAGTTCTCGCCCGTTCGATACATTGTCACGTTGAGTTAGTTGATTAGCTTCTGTTATCAACAGCAATAGGCAGTTTCTTTATGCACATAACAGGAGAATTACAAATACACTGACTTAGTGTTGGGGCCCCTCAAATGGATATCAGTGCTGCGTCTTTCAACAGATGCAGCAGTCAGTGCTAGAGCAGCGCTTTGCTGTTGTTCTAGATTGCTCATTGAATATTCGCACAAGTAGCTATTATTCTTATAATTTTTCAATTCTTATTCTATTTAGTTTTTCCCTGAAGTCTTCAGATTTGCTTCGGTAACAAAATTCCCCTATTCGTATTCGATTCGATTTGGAAAAAGTGCTATCCGTACACCTCTAAAGTTTGCTTCTGAACTGTTTCTAATGAAGATTTTGACAATTTAAAGCATTTTTTACAGGGTTGATAGGTGTTTATTTTTCTTATTTGAATTGACGCTGCTATAGAGGTCATTCACACCGAAATTTGCAATTACTCAAAAGCGCAGGAAATTAAGGCGGGCAGCGATAAAAACAACGGAAGGAAGCAGTTATTGAACATAGTGTAAGTAGCTGAACTCGCATCCTGTAGCAGAAAATCGGAGTTATCAACGAACGCGATAGAAATAAGATATCCGAGATCCTAGGATATGGCATGATGACAATATCTAAGGCCGTGTACTTATTCGGAGTGAATAATTCATGCCACCCAGCCGCACTGACACTAAGATAGGCCACTAGGTGAATTAAGTGTCCGCTCCTTAGGTGCCCTCTAATGCTCTAAGGCTGGCGACGGTCCGGTTTGGTTTCGGCTGTGCTGTATCCGTGCACACACGGGTAGTCTTGATAGTAGATCTGATCTGAGCGGCGTGCACAAGTAGGCACTCGACTGTCCGAATATTGCACCTTTGCCACGCAGCATCATTGACTCTTAATTGCCCGACTTACATATAGCAAACGCCAGGGGTCACAAACACGCGCCCCGCAGGCCCTCTAAGTTTCATCTTTTATTTCAAAAGCTTATGGCAGTTTCACGAGTCAGCTTCACACCAGACTTGTTTTCCAACTGAAATCGGCCAAAAACTTCTGTCCGCAGACGGCACTCATTCTTTGTGGATAGGAAAAATAGGCAGGGGCCCCTTAATCTGTGTTATCTTCAGATAGACGTCAGCTGTCTGCAAGAGCTCACAAGGATCAAAACGCCGGACAACCCTCCCTCTTGCTTTCACCCCTCTGTACCCCGAGCAACGAACGCACTACCCACGGCACGCGGACAAAGGCCCGCCTCCTTCACTTTGTTGCGTAGCCTTCACTGCAGACCCACTGAAAGTTATCCCGGAGCGGATAATTTGCAAACCACAGTAGAAATATTATCATTATCAGCCTGACTGCGCCCAGTACAGGGCAAAGGCTTATCTCACGTCTGTAAAATTAACCCTGTCCTTTGTCAGCTGCGCCAACAGTATCCCTGCAAACGTTGTAATCTCATCCTCCCACCTAACTTTCTGCCGCCTCCTGCTATGCGTGCCTTCTCTTAGAATCCACGCTTAAGGATTAGCGGTTACCTTGCCTTCGCATCGCATGCTCCCTCCAAGCCATTTTTCCTCTTGATCTCGACTAGATTGTCATTAATCCACGCTTGTTCCCTCATCCACTCTGCCCGCTTCTGGTCTCTTAACTTTACACAATAATATTTTTTCTTTCCAATGCTCGCTTTGCTGTCCTTGCCTTAAATTTAACCCGTTTCATTATCCTCAATGTTTTCTGCCCAACAGGCGAGGACCCGTAAGATACAGCTGTTATATAGTCTTCTCGTGAAAGATATTTGTAAAGTGGCATTCATGATCTGAGAGAATCTGCCAAATGCGCTCCATCTAACTCTTATTCTTCTAGTTATTTCGCTCACGGGACCTGTATCTGCGGTTGCTACCTGCCCTAAGTAGACGTATACCCTTGCCACTTCGAACACCTCGCTACCAATTGTGAACTGCTGTTGCCTTGCGAGACTGTTGAACAGTACTTTAGTTTTCTACATGTTAATTTTTAGATCCACCTTTCTGCTCTGCCTGTCTAGCTCATTCATTATGCTTTGCAGTTCGTCTCTTGAGTGTCTAAGCAAGACAATGTCATCAAAGAATGGCAAATTAATTAGGCATTCTTGATTACCTATTATCGCCAACTGTTCCCTACCTAGGCCTCAGAAAACCTCCCGTAAACAGGCGATGACTATCATTGCCGAGATGGTGTCTCCCTGCCTGACAACCTTTCTGATTGGAACTTTACTGCACACTTTATGAAGGGCATTGTTAGCCGTGTAGTCATTATTCATACCTTTCAGCATTTTCACTTAAGTTTCACATAAATCTCCGGATCGTAATCGAAAGGCAGTAACTTCCTACCTTTGCCTTTATTCCTCACAATGAGTCAATAACTTTCGTCTTGTACGAGGCGAAAGTATTGGGGTGGTTTGTTGCCACCCCACGGGCGATACACTTTGCAGTAGCATGCACAGGTAATTTGTGAAGTCACACATAACCTGTCGCCCGCGGCTCTCCAGCAACAATGCCGTTAGGTTAATTCGGTGAAATCGCATTCCGAAGACAAGACTGGCCACTACACGCAACTAATTAGAGACTAACATCAAACTTGTGGCTTGAAATACCGATTCTGGCAGTCTTGGTGAAGAAGGTAGCATAAGAGGTGTGTTGCAAAGTTTCGGCCCTTACCGTTCGATCACGTCCCTACGTGGCACTCGCAGTAATACAGGACGTATTACGTCCGCCGCTATGGATGAGGGTAGCGCTGATGAACACTCTTAATGTTCGGTTACAATATAAATAAATTCATCTGAAAACAGATGATTGGACAGCTGTCGGCCTAGCTCACTTTTTATATCGTGGGTTGGGATCCGACCGGCAGCATTTGGTTGTTTTTCTTCTGCTTTCTAATAAATTGTTTTCACAATAATTACGCTTTTATTCTTCCATTGATGAACACCACAGATTACAAAAGAAACATCCCTTATGCTCCTTGGTTTCGGTTACTGTTGGCTTCCGCCATGCAAGACAACCAAGGCGAGAAATATGACAAGTATGAAGCGCTGCACTTCTAGCGGGGAAGATTATCATCTGCCAGTTTTAGCATTTAGAGATCAAGGAATTCTAGTGGAGTGTTAAGGCACGCAGAATGAAGACAAAATTAAGCGGTCCGCTTGTGCTTGTTTCCTTCTGCGCATTCAGTGCCTACCTTAATCACAATCCCATGGCTAGCGTTCCTGCAAAGATATACTGTTTGGGTTGAGGAGTGGCCCTTTTCGCCTGAAGTACTTGCCTCATAGCCCAATTCCTGTTTTAGGCGTTTAAATCCGCATACCGCATACTACACCCGCTTTATTGAGGAGGGTTTTCCTGTTTTTTCTCACTGTTTGTGACATTATTTGGGATCCTATATTAGGCGTAGGCGCGCCACCGTACCGAAACACACTCGGCGATAGCCTGCTCTAACTTGGTTTAATTCCTGCCACATCTACTTGAATATTTCGTATAGCCCTCGGCAGTAAGAATATAGACTTCTTTCTGTGAAAGTTCTGTGTTGGAATGTCGCTGTCAAAGGCTTCAACGAAGCGAAAAGTTGGATTAAAAGCGGTGTTTTCAGCCTAGACGGGAACAGTCGTATTTCTTCACTGACTCGTGGGACAAGGGGATGTGTTTAATCTGCTGTCAAACTGGGTCTGTGCCGAAGGAGTACAACGTGCGACGCCACTTCATGTCTTGTCACCATGACACACAATGTGCTTTAACTGCAAAGATGCATGACGACAAATTGGATCAACCAAAGGTGTCTCTCGGAAAACAGCAAGAATTTTTCCAAAAACCTGCCAAAACAGCGCAAAAAACGGTTAGAATCACCTTCATTATTTCTCATGTAATTGCAAAATCTGAAACCTCTTCACCGATCAGTTATTTGTAGAAAATTGCATGTTTGAAGCCTCAGGCGCTATCAGTCACGCATGGAAAAAGCAGTCAAAAATATGAGCCATTCACGCAATACGGTTGCGGCGAGTATTGCTAGGATAGGCCACGACATTGAAAACGCTAAAATGAACAGATATTGGAACTCCGAAGTTTTTTCTGTCGCCTTTGACATATCACAGACAAAACAGATAACGCCCAGTGCGCCCACTTTATTAGGGCGTAGACAAAAACCTCAACGTGACAGAACTACAGGACATTGTCCCGATGATGGGCATGACTACACAGGCGGACATCATTTCGGCGCTTGAAGGAGTTTGAACACAGCTCCTTTCAGTGGGAACAACCGAAGGTGCTGCCTCAATAGATGGAAGCAGGAGTGATCATGTAGGTTGTTTGCGAACGAACCTTGAAGGGCTCGGAGTCACTGAGTAGTCTGGAGCAGTGCACTGCATGTTACGCCAGGAAGCACTTTACAGCAATTCACTTTAATACACTTATTACTTTGCAGTAATATAATGAATATGAAATCTCTCACGGACATTGTGTTCGGCGCAGCGAACTCCATTCGTTTAAGAGCTCTCAACCACTATCAGGACACCTCTGTGCTACAAGAGGTAGATTACATTTATTTGGAGTTCCTATACCACACAGACGTGCGCTGGTTGAGCGACGGAAAAGTGCTGAAGAGATGTTTTGACCTCAGAGTTGAAATATATAGCTTCTTGAAGGAGAAAAATAAGACACTTGCTGAGTTGCCTAAGGAGAAGTGGCTTCGTTCACTTGCATTTCTCAGACACATATGTTATCAGATCAACATCTTGAAGGTAAAAATTTTTGAGAAAACAAAAAATTGTAACGAAAATGCGCGAGCACGTTCGTGCATTTAAATCCAAATTACAATTTTGGCAGCGCCAGATAAAAGCGAATAAGCTTGGGAATTTTCCAAATCTCAAGTCACTAGAGCCGGCTACCCAATAATCATGCATTGTTTTTGCTGATCTGCTTCGCAATCTCGAAGACTAATTAAAACTTGGGTTTCAAGAAATACGCAGCCTCTCACAAACAGTTTGAAATTTTCTCTGCACCCTTCGCTCCGCGAATCAAAGTTGTTGAGCCCGAGTCGCAAGTGAAGCTTATTGAACTTCAATCAAACACCACATTACGACACAAGTTTGAAGATGTAGGCATGCTGGAGTTTTACACTTTTTAGATAACACAATTTTTTCGACTCTGCGGCACAAAACCACAAGGATCAATGCCGCGTTCGGGAGCACAAGTATGTGCGAGCCGCTCTCCTCTTTATTGAAACTGAAGAAATCTGCTCTGCGTTCAAGGATGGCAGACGGTCACCTCAGAGGTGCCATGATAACCGTCTCTACACATGACCTAACGCCGGATATCGCATCCCTTGTATCTGCTATCCCTTGCAAAATCTCAAGCCAGCAGCATGCTGAGAATTGATGGGTAATTCCTGAGATTAAAAAAAATCTCCGTAGTTTATTTTATTTAACAGACTGCGAAATTGATGCTCTTTCTATACACATAAAGCTATTGCGAGTGACTTCCTCCTCCTCTTTTTACTGTTCTTCGAATGCTGGCCCGCGTGAGGAGGCGATTTCTTCTCAACGCAGCCTGATTAGCAGTGTTGTCTTGAGACCCCTGATATGCATAGTGACCATAACTTAGCACAATACAAGACACATATAGTAACGTGCAGAAAACACGTAAAAAGGACCAATATTCGCCTTCCATTTTTTAATTGCAGACTTCCCCAAAGAATCATGCAGTACTCTTTTCCTAATAGGTGGAATACGCTTCGCAAATAACACTTCGAAGAACAAACACCAGCAGCAATGTTTAGTTATATGTATTACGCGTGTGTTACCTAAAAGCCACCGGAATGTGGCCGTCTTTCATTACCCTGGGTACCCAATCTATATGCAGAGAAGGATATGCCAAGACCGGGCCTTATATTTACCAAGCCATCCGTTGGCATGTACAAAACATTTTAGCGGGTGTATGAAATTTGCCAAAATCACTCCTACCGAGTGCACGGAAAAGTCCTTATTGCAGAAGTTCTCAAGTGAAATATGTCTCGTTGCCCAGTAAGCTTCGCAGCAGAACAAAAATGTGTGCGGTTTAAAAGAAGCATCTATTTCTTGCTCACATCCTCACCGTAGTCTATACCTCCCGCCGCACGTCAACAAGTTTAATCATTTTCGAAGAATGGCTGAAATGCCTAATCGGCTGCCTCATCCTGTGCAGCTGCCGGCGAATATACACGGCTCTTATATTCGAAAAGCGCTAGCTTGCAAACGGGGACCGGACTAGCTTGGAGGGACACGCAAACACTCTGAACCAAGCGCTGCGTCCAGAGTGTTTGTGTGTTACTCCCACATAGTCATTTCACGGTTTGGTTGATTTTTGAAGCGAAAAGGTTCACTACGCTAGTCAACACCGCCCTTCGCGCGAGCCGGCGTATGTCGGAGCACGAGTGACGTCACGCACGGCGAAGTGTTTCCCTCTCTCTCGCTCCCTAGTGACTAGTGCGCATGCGCCACTAGTAGCACTGAGCCACAGGTGTTCCGCCGCTGCGCAGCGCCGCGCCGCGCCTTAAAGCCCAACGTTCGTTTTTCAGTTTTCTCTTTCCTTTTTCTCTCCCTACTTTATCTCTTCCTTTACGGCGCGGTTCGGGTGTCCACCGAGATATGTGAAACGGTTACTGTGCCATTTCTTTTCCTCAAAAGCCAAACAAAACAAGTGAGCCAACGGCGTTCATAGAGTTTATTGGCGCTGACAACTTCGCGTGAAGACCGTTCATTTTCTGGAAAGGAAAGGCACACAACCGGCTCCGTGGGCCACTGGAGACCTCAATCTCGCTTTCGCTTGGTATATCCTGGATTAGTTGAGCTAATCCGCATTAAGTTTTTTTTAGGAATGGAAATGGCGCAGTGATTGTCTCATATTTCGGTGGACACCCGAACCGCACCGTAAGGTGTTTAACATCCGCTGTTAAACATACACCTGTTTAACACACACCGTTTAACATATACTGACAATAATTATAACTCTATGGCGTCGACAGCATTATCAGAATATTTGAAGACAAAAGGGACGTCGCATATATAAATTTTCTGCATATCTTTTAGGAGTACCTTTCACAGCACAAGTGGCTAAGACTGAAAGGTAAGCCGGGTCATTCCAGTCCGTCCAATTCCATCCCATAATAAAGCCTTCCACATTTACCCCGTAGCTACCGCCTTGTCAACGCACAACCACTAGGTCTAAAATAATAAAACATAATATAATTCTATATCGCAGATTTCGATTGTCCGATCATTCTGTTTATTTTAAAGAGCATAGCTATAGTAATGAACATTGTTGTCTGACTCAGGGTTATCAATTATTAGTTAATTTTGATCAGCCATCTTAACTTCCATGGAAGCTGCATCTAAAATGAAAAGATGGCTTTATAAAGCCCCTAAAAATGGAGCACTTCAAAGTTTACACTCTGTCTACAACCACGAATAGTTAAATAAGGTCAACAAAGAAGGGAATGGAAAGAGGTGCTCGTTATGACATAAATGACTCAAGCCAACAGTAACCGAAACCAAGAAGCATAGGGGATGCCTTTTTTACTAATGTTGTAGTTTTTACCAATGGGATACTTATAAAAGCAGAAGAAAAAACAAACACATCCCGCCGGTGGGATCCGAACCCCCTACCTGCGAATTTCTCTTCCGGTGCTCTACCACTTGAACTACGGCGGCGGTTGTCTGACCTTCTGCTTTTGGGAGTATTTCTGGGTAGAGTACGCGAACCTTGACAGCGCCACCCTCGTCCGTAGCGGCGGACGTAGTACGTCCTGTATTACCGCGAGTGCCTCATAGGAACGTGGTCAAACGGTGAGGGCGGAAGCTGTGCGAGAACCCTCTTATGCTACATATGCATCAAGACAGCCAGAATCGAGGCCCTCCATGAACTATTTAGCACACTCCGATATCTGTAGGTCATGGGTTCGATCCCACGGGCAGCATGTGGTTGTTTTCTCTTCTGCTTTTATTATTCTCCTATTGATAAATATTACAAAATTAATAAAAAGAGACATCCCCTATGCTCCTTAGTTTCGGTGACTGTTGGCTTCCGTCATTCAAATAAGGTAAAAAAAGCAGCACTAAACACAAAAGTGCGGAGAAAAAGAAACATGTACTCCGAACACCAGCTACTGGTTGCCTACTCCTAGTGGTTCATTTTCTCGCTGTTTTTTAATCTCTTCATTAAACAAATAACTATATCTAAAGCACTAAAGGCACGCATTGGGCTGGGTATGTGACTGCTTCATAAATCTGCAGCGATATTTGCTGGCTACATGTGTAGGTTTTCCGGGCAAAAATTTTGAAAATTTGAAAAATTACGAGATACTGTTAAGGAAATATTGAAGGTAATGGTTAATTATTCTGATATATAGCAAAATGGAGTGTTTCCATTGATCGCATTGAACAGTTAAGACTGCCATACAAAACCAAATTGAGAATGCTTTTGACAACAGCAAAAACATGAATAGGAAAAAAAACTCAAGACTGCCGTCTGGTGATTTGCGAATATATTGATTCTTACGGAGACATCTTACATTATATGAAAAAATTGCGTTCACAATCAGCTTCTCGGTCAAAATGCGTTTGTCGAGAATTGCTGGGTATGCATAATAGCGAATTTTTGAAGCCTCCTGCTTCAACTTTTTTCCTATATTTTACGGCGGCCCATTACTTTTTCACGTGTATGTCTTATTCCGAACTAAGAGGTTATCTGTTTCGTTGCCCTTAATGTATTTCTGAAGTCTAGGTGCTCCTATGAACGAAGAAAAAAAAGTGCTGCCGTTGTTCGAACACTTCCTTTTCTGCGATCTTTTTTTCATGCCCTACGCCTCCGGTTCATAAGGCTTTAGAAACGTTCAACAGTTTTATGTCGCATATCTTGTTCAACGTATACTCGGCAGAATGAATTTTTAAAATAAAATTGTAAATCATCGAAACTCTTAGCTAAGCGCGACAAACTAGTGAGTATTTTTTTCCGCTGAGAGAGAGGTCAGGTCAAGGAGCTGGTCTGGGGAAAGCAATCAACTTCGAAGGCTGCTTAGAGATTCCATATTGCTACTGAGTTCTTTAAAGGATGATTAACTGGGATCAGAGGCATTATGCTCGTAATTGGAATGTCTCTGAGGCCGCAGATTTCATGCGCTTGATGAAAACGCCATAAATTACAGATATGTGTTATGAACGCGTACGCGCCACCGTGGCTCAGCGGTTAGGGCGCTCTGCTACTGATCCGGAGTTCCCGGGTTCGAATCCGACCGCGGCGGCTGCGTTTTTATGGAGGCAAAACGCTAAGGCGCCCGTGTGCTGTGCGATGTCAGTGCACGTTAAAGATCCCCAGGTGGTCGAAATTATTCCGGAGCCCACCACTACGGCACCTCTTTCGTCCTTTCTTATTCCACTCCCTCCTTTAACCCTTCACTTACGGCGCGGTTCAGGTGTCCAACGATATATGAGAGAGATACTGAGCCATTTCCTTTCCCCAAAAAACCAATTATTAATATTATTATAAACGCTGGACTGATGAAGTCGTAAGGCATCACATCAAGCATTTCCTCGATATCGCTCTGTTTGCCTACGGCACTGCTGGTAATTACTTTGTTCATAACGATGCTGGTAATTCTTCTGTCCACTAGTTGAGACCTTAACTGTAGCGTAACTTGACGTGCAGAATGATTGTTGGTTGAAATAGTTATTTTAGAGGCCCAATGATGTCATGTACGTTTCTCATTTGTAACTGATGTGCTCTGTTTCATTTAGATTGCGTCATTATTCTGTGATTATTCACAGGGCGTAGATATATGTATATATATAGATAGAGGAAATAACTCTAATTATTGAGGTCGTTAGAGGACACTACAGTGCCTTTGCACTGTTAACCTGTAAATTCAGAGACATAGTGGACAGGTTTACTACACAAGGTAACACAGAATAGCAGCGTATATAAAGCGGATCAAGCGAAAACAGTGATCAAAGCAGTTCGAGAGTATAAATACGAATAATAAAGAAGCAGACAATGTCTCCAAATAGAATTTAAAGTTTTCTCGCAATGCGAGGAGCGAAAAGCTTTTGGTGTTGATGGCGTCGTCGCAGCACGAAAACCATGTGCGTGCGTGTGCAGGCATTTGTTTGTGGGGCCCACCAGGGTTGTGAGTACGTTTCATAGAAGAAACTATTAAGGATCACCTCCAAAATCAGACACAAAAAAGTAGCTGTCGCAGAGCAGAGCTCTCACTTTGGGTCCTCTGCTTCCCCAACAAAAATAATCCCCATAATGCCAGTGACTTCGCCCGAGAAACAAATGACCCTCGCCGTCATTGTCCGAGATGGGAAAGCCTCCTCGATTACCGTGCCCGGCAAGGGTCTCGCATTCGTATGGATATCGAATGATGCGAGCAGCCAGTGAAACGAGTGCACAAAACACACAGCGATTTTCTGAGCACGACAAACTCTTCTTTCTGCCATCACTTCTTTTTTCTCCGACAGCGATGGCGACTTTTTCTCTCGATATTTACGTGTCTTGCCTTCAAATAGAAGCGCCCAGTTCGTAGACCTCTTGGGGATCATGCATTATTCCTCGCTTACCAGTGAGCAGCGAAGTAATGTTTAACTGCGGAGGAAGGTCCCGGCCCTATGAGGCGACTTCAGACGATCCCAGGGCTTCATTCTGCGTCCGCCGTTATGCTGAACTCGTCTCCACTCTCTTTTTACTTTTCGTCTTCTTTTCGTGAGGGCTCTTGCATTAGGGGCATCTTCCGTAGGGACGTTTTTTTTTGGTGTGTCTTCTTCCATTCATCGTTATTCGGTCCCGCCTTCGGCTGTCCTGTGTGCAACTCATTCTCTTCAGGGACATGCATAGGGAACAAATGAGTAGATATCAGTTGAATGCAAGGTGAACGTTGGTAAAAGGACAGGAATGAAGCAAAAATGAAGGAAGCAGGATGTTATGCGCATGCCGGCTTTGATTCTGTTTATTCGTCATTCAAACACATCGCTGAAATACGGGCTCAAATCACATCATCAGGTATCAGGAGACAACTTTCCTCGTCTTGCGAATGGTAGGTAGCAACCAACAGAGTTACGCAAAATAGACTTGGAGTGAACAACAGAAGTTAACTAGAAAATGCGGCCTAATGAGATACGTTGGCTCCGAATAAGCTTCAGTGGGCGCAATGTATCGAAGTTGATCGATAGCAAGTCCTTCCTCTGCCTTCTGCCGTTTTTTTTCTTGGCCACCCCTTATCGAAGGCCAACCTTTAAGCGCCTGGTGACGACAAGTGTCTACTGCGATCATTGTTGCCTGTAGTGATTGTCTGCATCTCTGGAGCGCCACTTTTCAACCATCAGGGAACCTCACCTGATCCAGCTATAAAAGATATCCTGCAAGCATAAAAGTTCACTGAGCCGCCGCGGTGGCTGAGTGGTTATGGCGCTCGGCTGCCGGCCCGAAAGACGCGGGTTCGATCCCGGCCGGCGGTCGAATTTCATGGAGGCGGAATTCTAGAGGCCCGTGTGCTGTGCGATGTCAGTGCACGTAGAAGAACCCCAGGTGGTCGAAATTTCCGGAGCCCTTCACTACGGCGTCCCTCATAGCCTGAGTCGCTTTGGGACGTCAAACCCCCCATAAACCAAACTAAACCAAATAAAGTTCACTGGGCTCGGCGTTTTGAACACGGTCATGTTGGCTTGCAGGCTCTTGCTTTCCTAGAAGGTAAAAAGAGACGATCCTACATGCTTGTATCCGTAGTAGAAGAGGAAAGCGGCGAAAGTGAGATGGTTCTTAGGAAAAAAAAGTCCTTCTCGACAGTTTTACAGAAAAGCTTGCTATTTTGTGCCCTTCTGTAGGATGAATTCTCTTGCTTGGCAAACCATTAAAGGCAAGACCAGCCATATATTTATAATGGGTTCTGTACAAATGCAAGTCTTAAACAATGCTCGGAAACCTAAAGATAACACCATATCTTTGCAAAAATGTATACTTGCGCAAAAGAATAAGAGAACGGCACCAGTTGTGCGAAAGTGCGAAACGTGAAATTCAACAAGACGAAAAAAGCAATCCTAAAGAATGATAAGCTGCGTGTGTTTGGTTTATGGTTTATGGAGGGTTTAACTTCCCAAAGCGGCTCAGGCTATGAGAGACGCCGTAGTGAAGGGCTCCGGAAATTTCGACCACCTGGGGTTCTTTAACGTGCACTGATATCGCACTGTACAGGGGCCTCTAGATTTTCGCCTCCATCGAAATTCGACCGCTGCGGCCGGGATCGAACCCGCATCTTTCGGGCCAGCAGCTGAGCGCAATAACCATTCAGCCACCGCGGCACCTGCTTATGTTTGGAACAATCTGAGCATGGTAGGACGCCAAGAACAGGGGAGTGAAGCTCCTACGCCATGAGAGAAGTTAAACGTAACCTCACTTGCGGCTCCCAGGGACCCGAAATTCAGGAAAAAAAACTTACCTTTAGCGGCAGTGCGCAAACTTCCAGCAACTCTCGGCACTTATAAAATGCTTTTTTAAAGGTATCGCAAGTTTTCCACTAGCGCCATTTTGCTTTAGGAATGCGATCCGGCACATAAACAGTCGGTGCATGAGTAACCATGAAGACCTCCTTGCAGTCGTACCCTTCCAAGTGGCTAATATTGTTTCCAAGAGCTTATAAATGGCTACCAAAATCCGTTTTATCAATTCCTACCAAAGCGCATGTAACGTCAGCCAAAGGAAGCCGCTTTATTATGAGAACCTTGACACGGGTGGGAGGCAGTGAGCCGGAGGCATTGCCAATGGCTGTGGTGTGTGGCTGGCATCAGATTAGTTCGACAATATAACCTGGAGGGAAAGCAGGCGGCTCTACACTTCATCTCTCATGGAGAGGCGCAGGAATGCCGGGAAGATGAGGTTCAGTACTTTGGCAATTCTTGAGCATGATACGTTACGTGAATTAGTCATGGCAATATCACTATTCTCGCGGCAAACGTCAAAAAAGTTCTGTGAAATTTTCCTCTACAGCCTAAGATGTGTTAATTTTATTGAAGTGAAAAACGTACTAATAAAATAATTTATTCTGTGGCCAAAAGAGCATCGTGGCGTAGCTGCTGGCTTAGAGGCAGAATCCACGCTTTCAGAATTGCGTGAGAGATTTATAATTAAGACGAAGGATGAAGTCGTTTTACAGCAAAACAAGCGATATTTGTAAACATTCAATCTGTAGATGGTTGCTAACTATACATTACGAAATGCGCGGTTGGTATTCAGTGCGAAGTCCTCAGAAACCTTGAAGACCGTACGATCATTACCCTCATCGCTTGCTACAGCGAGGCCTGGAATACTGGAATCTTCCACAAGAATGGAAGTGTTCTGTATTGGTAAGGTGGTCTGATAAGATTGTACCAGCAATGACGTGTGCCTGAGCGGCATGCAGCGTTATCTATAAAAGCACACTGCTGCCTCGAATAAAGAGTTTTTTGCGCTGCTGCCACTCAAGCGTCTGTCTGCTGCTTAGAACTGAACAGGAAGCATGCGAAGATTACACTGACCGCAAAACCTGGCGAGGCCTTCTCGCTGAATAACCTCACACCCACATCGCTGACATCCTGAATCGTAAAACTCGAGAACGTTTTGGTCGCACGCCTTACTCTCTATCTGGAGGTGCAACGATTTTTCCACGAGAGCATGTTCGCGTTCACAACCTGTCCACACAAGACGTCCTGTTTCAGCTGAAGGAAGATGTAAATGACCTTCTAAGCGCTGCTCAGACGAGGGCCGTCCTCGCACTTGACATTAAAGGGGAATTAGATATGTCGAATACGATTTAATCCTCAACAACCTGGCCTCGTCGCACTGAGGCGAACAACTTTATTACTACGTGCGGGTCTCCTTAGCAGACCGCACTACACCATAGGCATTGGGGAGCATCAACCCAACAAGATCAAGCTCACAGGCCGCGGCACAGCACACGGATCCGTATCTCCTCGACTCTCTTCAACGTGGCAACGCCCAACCTGCCTCCGCTATTAGATTGAATTCCCAGAGTAAATCATGCCCTAAACGCCGATGACATTCAATATTGCTACGCTACTAACTACTCTAGTGGCGCCATACAGCGGCTAAACTGCATTTCCTGGCAGTTGACAAGCCTTGAGCCACCTCGGGGCTAGATGCTTCGTCTTATTCATCTCGGGCTGCCTGCTGCCATGCGCGTTCCAACGTCTTGCGCGTCTAATTAAAGCAAGTAGACCAGCCCTGCTTACGCCAACCGTTTCTCAGTGACATATTTGGTGAAGGTGCTGGGTAACAGCCCATGTACGCTGACCTCGAGGACACCTTTCACGTCAGCTCTCAACGCGTGGCTGCAACGCCAGTCCACAAGGCGAGCCGCCGCCTGCGAGGCCTACAACCCGAGTTCGGCTAACTGACAGCGCCGGTAAGGGCCATGACATCCACCGCGGCTAGCCAGACAAGTCTGCACTCCGGGAATGCCCCGCCATTTGTCCTTCACGCACCTCGATCGCCGCCACCGTTCCACGGGGACAGGTTCGAGGACGTCGAAGACCGGTTGGCCAGCTTTGACCGAGTGGCGGGTTTCAATGAGTGGGACGGCGAGCGCAAGCTGCGCGACGCGTACTTTGCGCTGCAGGACTCGGCCAAAACGTGGTTTGAGAACCGCGAAGCTTCCTTTACCACCTGGGAGGCTTTTCGTCGAGAGCTGCTAGCGACATTTACCAGCAGCGAAAGAAAAGAGAAAGCTGAAATCGCTCTGCGCTCGAGATCACAGCAGCCGAACGAGGGCGTCGCGATGTTGATCGAGGACATGACCCGATTGTTCAATCGGGCCGACCCTGCTATGCTCGAAGCCCAGAAGGTACGCCACTTAATGCGTGGCGTAAAAGAGCAGCTGCTTGCCGGACTGGTCCGTGACCCGCCACGAACAGTGTTCGACTTCACCAAGGAGGCAATGAGTATCGAGCGCTTTTTCCAGGAACGGGGCGCCCACTACGGACGTCAGGCTACTGTAGCAGCCGCTTCCCAGTCGCAGTACACGCCTACGTCTCCGCCCGCCGAGGACCTTCGGGAGCTTGTAAGAAGCCTGGTGCGCGAGGAACTGGCGAAACTTCGCTTTGAAGCTGCACAGGTCAGCGTCGTTGCCGTTACGGACGTGGTCCGCGAAGAAATCCGACGAGTTGTGCAGCCACCCTCCGCTCCACACCCGGCGCCCTCCGTTATGACGTACAGCGAGGCGCTACGAAGTCCCGGGCCAGCGATGCGTGCCTTTTCCCCCTTCGCTCCTGTGCAATACCTGCAGCAGCCAATCTCAACTGCACCTTCCGTACCGCAGGAGTTCAGGCCCCCCGTGAGCAAAGCGCACGTTTGGCGTACGCCAAACAATCGGCCGCTCTGTTACCACTGCGGAGATCCTGGCCACATCCTCCGCCACTGCCCCTACCGCAGGATGGGTTTAAGGGGGTTTTCACCTGACGCACCTCGACCATGCTACGGTGAAAGACCACGGGATATCGAACAGTACTTGGCTGAAAACGTGCAATCTTCGACCTCGCAGCGACGCCAGTCCCGATCGCCATCCCCACGGCGGTTCTCTTCGCCCGGCCGCCCGTCATCCTCTGGCCAGTTCAGAGGTACGTCCCCACGTCGGGAAAACTGAAGACGGCGTCCTTAGGGGGTAGGGCTGCCGCTACTGGACCGAGTCAAGAGCCTCCACCCGACGATTCGCCGCGACGCTCAGACCGACGACGACCTGACCCGACGACCTCGACGACGCGCTGCGACCGGCTGGCCTCCGCCGAAATTCCGGTATCCGCCGACAACCACGACGTTAGCGCACTCGTGGATACCGGCGCCGATTTTTCGGTAATGAGCAGACGGTTAGCCACGGTCTTGAGGAAGGTTCTGACCCCTTGGTCTGGGCCGCAGATCCGGACAGCTGGTGGCCACGTGGTAACTCCGATCGGTGTCTGCACTTCGCGAATCCAGATCCGCGGTGTTACTTTCCCTGGCTGCTTTGCTGTGTTACCCGAGTGCTCCAAAGACCTCATACTCGGTTTGGATTTCGTTCAAGAGTACGGTGCCGTTATCAACCTCCAGGAGCTGATCGTGTCGTTTTCCACCCAAGGTCCGGTCGACGACGATACCGAGCCACGCAGGGCTAAGTTATGCGTCTGTGACGACCACGTTTTGATCCCATAAAGATCCAGCATGTTTGTTACTGTAGAGTGCAATAACAGCACCAAAATTTGTGGCATTGCTGAAACCAACGTGTCGCTGCTCCGTGGTCGGCAAGTCTGTGTTGCTCGAGGAATTGTCGAACTGGACAAGGGCCGAACCGAACTCTTGGTGACCAATTTTGGTTGTGAACCTCAGTGTTTGCCTGGCAGAACAGCTATTGCGTATTTCGAGGGACTCGGCGAATTCGCGGGACAGCACGCTTTGTCCGGAGCCCCGGCATCATTGGAGGAACCGACCACTCCCATAAACCCTTACGTGAACCCAAACCTCCCAACTAACCAGAAACGCTGCTTGGAAAGCGTTATCCAGCCTTTCTGCGACTGCTTTGCCTCGACCTCCAAGGTTAGGCAGACACCGCTCAGAAAGCACCGAATTATAGTTGACGCCAACCAACGGCCGTTATGTCAGCCGCCCTACCGCATCTCTTCGAAGGAGCGC
Organism: Amblyomma americanum; assembly: GCF_052857255.1. Taxonomy (NCBI): domain Eukaryota; kingdom Metazoa; phylum Arthropoda; class Arachnida; order Ixodida; family Ixodidae; genus Amblyomma; species Amblyomma americanum. The sequence goes on along the minus strand of NC_135497.1, from coordinate 386,198,058 downwards.
AATGCCATTCGCCGCCAAGTTCAAGAAATGCTCAAGGACGACGTGATACAGCCGTCGACGAGCCTGTGGGCGTCGCCTGTTGTTCTAGTGGCAAAGAAAGATGAAACCCTACGGTTCTGCGTTGATTACAGACGTTTAAACAAAGTCACTAAAAAGGATGTTTATCCTCTCCCGCGTATTGATGACTCCCTGGACCGGCTGCGCCACGCCAAGTACTTCTCATCGCTAGATTTACGAAGCGGCTATTGGCAAATCGAGGTGGACGAATGCGACCGGGAAAAGACCGCCTTTATTACACCGGACGGTCTGTACAAATTCCGGGTGATCCCTTTCGGCCTGTGATCGGCTCCTGCAACCTTCCAGAGGATGATGGACACCGTTCTTGCCGATCTCAAATGGCAGTCCTGTCTCGTGTACTTGGATGACGTTGTCATCTTTTCTGACACGTTCGAAGAGCACCTGAGACGCCTGCGTGCTGTGTTCGAAGCAATACGGTCGGCCGGATTTTCCCTGAAGCCCGAAAAGTGTTACTTCGCTTTCTAAGAGTTGAAGTTTCTGGGCCACATCGTGAGCGCTAAAGGGGTTATCCCAGACCCCGATAAGACTGCTGCCGTGGCTGCTTTTCCTGTGCCCACCGATAAGCGCAGTGTCCGCCGCTTTCTGGGTCTCTGCGCCTATTATCGGCGTTTTGTGCAGAACTTCTCCCAGATCGCTGAGCCCCTCACGCGACTCACGAAAGATTCCGAACCATTCTTCTGGGGCCTGGAGCAACAGCAAGTCTTTGAAGACCTCCGCACTCGTCTCCAAAGTACGCCCATCCTTGGACACTTCGACGAGTCAGCCGACACTGAACTACACACAGACGCCAGCAACATCGGCCTCGGTGCGGTCCTTGTGCAGAGGCAGGATGGTCTCGAAAGCGTAATCGCATACACGAGGCGCACATTGTCACGATCTGAGGCGATATATTCCACCACCGAAAAAGAATGCCTGGATATTGTGTGGGCAGCAACAAAATTTCACCCGTACCTATATGGCCGCCCATTCAGGGTCGTCAGCGGCCACCACTCGCTGCGTTGGCTGGCGAACCTCAATGATCCCTCGGGACGGCTTGCACGCTGGAGCCTTCGACTTCAGGAATTTGATGTCACCATCGTCTATAAGTCCGGTAAGAAGCACAGTGATGCCGACTGTTTGTCTCGTACTCCTATCGAGAATAACCGAGCTGACCCCGACGACGATTCTGTTTTTCTTGGTGCCATCTCCACGTCCATCCTCATTCAACATGAAAGGGACGACAGCGAACTACGACCCCTCATTGAGTATCTCGAAGGAAGCGCTCAGTCTCCCCCGCGAATCTTTTCGCGCGGGCTGTCGTCGTTCTGTTTACGTAACTGCGTCCTGTATAAGAAAAACTACAGTCCAACAAAATCTGTCTATCTACTCGTCGTGCCTACGGCCCTTCGCGACGAAGTCCTGCAGGCGATCCATGATGACCCATCTTCTGGTCACCTGGGTTTTTGTCGAACTTTGGCACGAATACGGCAAAAATACTACTGGCCAAGGGTTGCTGCAGTTGTGAAACGTTACGTAAGAACTTGCCGCGAGTGCCAGCGTCGCAAGACGCCGCCGACTAAGCCAGCCGGCCTACTCCAGCCTATTGCTCCGCCTCAGGTTCCCTTCCACCAAGTTGGCATGGACATACCGGCCCATTTCCGGAGTCCTCGTTGGGCAACCGCTAGATTGTGGTCGCCACCGACTACCTCAGCCGATACTGTGAGACTAAATCTCTTCCCCGTGGTACTGCTGACGAAATTGCTAACTTTCTCATTCAAAACATTGTGCTTCGTCATGGTGCACCCACCATCGTTTTAACTGACAGGGGAACAGCGTTCACCTCGGCCCTTACGCAGGAGGTTATGCGCCTAAGCGGCACCAGTCACCGCAAAACAACCGCTTACCGCCCCCAAACGAACGGCCTCACCGAACGGCTCAACAAGACGATCGCCGACATGATTTCTATGTATGTCGACGCGGACCACCGGAACTGGGACGCCATACTCCCTTACGTCACCTTTGCTCACAATACTGCGGCTCAGGAAACGGCACGCTTCACTCCATTTCGTTTAGTACATGGCCGCGAAGCCACAACCATGCTGGATGCAGTACTGCTTCCAGCTAGCGCTACCCCCTCTGTTATGGGTGCTGCCAAATTTGTTTGTTACGCTGAGTCCGCCTGCCAACTCGCTCGACAGCGCATCCGGCACCAGCAAGCTCACGACGCTTAGCGATACAACCTCCGCCACCGAAGTGAGCGTTACCTGCCCGGCGAACAAGTCTGGGTGTGGAGCCCAATCCGCATGAGGGGACGCTCTGAGAAGCTTCTACGCAGATACTTTGGCCCCTACGAGGTGTTCCACTAGCTCAGTCAAGTTACCTACGAAGTTCTCCCCCAAGGAACAGTTCGCTCTTCTAGACGGCCGACCTCCGAAGTTGTCCACGTCGCTCGGATGAAGTCGTACCACGCCCGCTAGCCCCTCGCGCGTGCCTACACCACACGCCAGACACGTGCGACTACCCTTGTGGTCCTGCCTGCAATTGCTACCACACCGAGTCGGTGTCTTCAAGAGAGGGGGAGCAATGCTACGCTACTAACAACTCTAGTGGCGCCATACAGCGGCTAAACTGCATTTCCTGGCAGTTGGCAAGCCTTGAGCCATCTCGGGGCTAGATGCTTCGTCTTCTTCATCTCTCGTGCTGCCTGCTGCCTTGCGCGTTCCAACGTCTTGCGAGTCTAATTAAAGCAAGTAAACCAGCCCTGCTTACGCCAACCGTTTCTCAGTGACAATATGGACGACAAAAAAGCTCTGAAGGGCAGATAAAAGACGCATTACAAGAAGCCATAGACGTTGCTCGAGGCTATGTGAGAACCTGAGGCCTCACATGTGTAGCCGATAACTTCGAGCTAGACATCGTCCTGACAATACGACCGCAGTGAAACGCTTCTAAACAAGGAATCACACCACACCTACAAGGGAAACAGTTATCTCATGTGGAAAGACCTCAGGGGCCAACGCTATCGCTTGGCGCCAGCTCCAGACTCTCAAATACCTTATCTTTTTTCACAAGCCCCCTTGTTTCCCCAGCAGTAGTCCGAATGCTGCCCGCATTGCAACACTCCAAACCCAATACTCAATTACTCTCTCTGGGAGTACCCGAACCGACCAGGAAACCAAACACCCATCTCTTTCTCTTCATTCTCCTCCTGGGAAGCTGCCCTGTCCAGCTCGGACCCGGCCGACCAGCAATTGTTGATAGATCGGGCGCTCCGGATCCCGTAAGCCATCGATATCTATGGACTGATGACTCCGTCCATCATGTACGACTATAACTAACGTTAAGTAACCTAAAGTAATTAGGTAACCTTAAGATCTCGGCCTAACGCCAGCCAAGCCAAATAAGAAACCTCGTCTTCTAAGCATTGCCTTAATGAGGAAGTGCTGTTTAGGAACCTCGCATACATAGTTTTGCCAGATTTTCTTCAATGTAATATTGAGAAACTTTATGGCCATAGCGACCGTCCCAATTTTGCTAAGAAACTTTTCAGGTGTCCTCTCTACGAAAGAACAGTGCTTTTAGTGGCCATAAATGTGTTTTGTGCTTTCTTTTTGCTTTTTTGTCCTTTTTCCTTGCACTGTGTTTCCACAGTGTAGCACGCACAACCCGCCAGCTTGCTCTTGTCGTCGTGATTAATACCCGAAAGCTGGGTTCGATCACATTTTCTAGCCACGGCGTCTAGACGTTATAGGGCTCGCAATACAGCGATATTAAACGACGTAGCAAGGCTCCACATTGCCGCGCCAAAATTCTTTTAGCCCGTTTAACTTTATAACGGCACGCCCATTTTCTTGGCAGTTGCTTCGTGAGTAGAAGTTTATCTAATTCAATGGGTTGCTGACTCCACGACAGCCAGCGAGGCATTTCCAATGTTTTATTTCCTTTTACGATGCGCGCTGATGAGCCTTTCTAATGGGACGGCTCGTCACAGTCGTACCTGTCTTCCATGGCTTTAGGAGACGAAGCAAAAAACTGGATGCGCAGTAATAGGCTCCTCGCTACAGAACGGGACAAACCGCCGCGGCACGACCAACAACATGGAGTGCGGAGCCGCTGTGTTCTTGCGGCGCTGTTTCTGGAGCTCGTCAAGCCTTGACCGCGAAAAAGGGATCTAAAGCTGGTATTTCGAACAGCGGTTATGATTTGTGTCGAGTAGTTGAGGCTGCTGAATTTTTGTGTCGCACAGAATTCGATTCAGAGTACGAACACTAAAGGAATAATATTAAGTTCTAATTTTCAAGGTTTGAAATTCCTCACTACTATTTGTAGCCCGTCCAAGGAGAGGATCAATTGCAAAGATGTGGGAGAGGTCTTTGTCCTGCATGTTCTTGAAGACAATGATTAATTACAGCCTACATTTTCAACACCGACTAATTGGCTAAAATGAATGAAAGTATTGTTCATTCAGAAATCTAGAGAAAGGCATAACACCTGGCTAAAAGCACTTCATCGTCGACTATCCGTTCATTTTATTATATCTCAATTTATTCTATTGCATTCCTATGATTTAGCTGAGGCGGCTGGACTGTGGGAGCTACAGATTTGATGTGGTGGCGTGTGAGGAAACTTAAAAAACTGCAGGAGCCACTAAAGCATAAAATGAAAAAAGAGTCGTAGTACTTTATCGGCCATGGTTTCACTCGTGTGTTGCCCTCGGCTGTTTTCAGTTGAGTGGAATTAGGATGAATAACCTGTCATAATAGCATATATCATCATCAACATCAGCCCGGTTGAGTCTAGTGAAGAACAAAGACCAGTCCAAACATCTAAATATTGCTGCTATGTTAATCCTGCAAAGTTAATAAATTCATCGTCCTATTAGGCATAAAACACCGACCTTCTCATGTTTTTCGTCACTAGGCTGTCGCTCTCTCCTTCTCATATGCCACTGCTTCTTATTAGCTCTTCCCATGCCATATATCCTGCTCATATCCGTTTCTTTATTATCGAGGTGAAATCTTTTGCGCTCACTCCGAAATACTAACCGCATACCATGCTGGTCAACTTCCTTGAACGGGCGAGAACTGGCGCCTTCGGCACAGCACGACCGCCGGCTTTCTTTTTTAAGGGTCCCTGAAGACAATTTAAAGTTGAGCTGGCCTGCATCGATAGGGTGCCGCGTAGTAATCACAAAGAGACCACTCAGCAAAAATGAACCTTCTAGGAGTTATTGGCGGTTTTTACGAACTATACGCGACGCTGTAGTCGAGCCAAAATGGCAACCGCAAAGAGTACTCCGTCTCTGATCACCCTAGGCGAGTTTACAAGTTTTCTTGATTGCACAATTGAGTCATGTTTTTTGACTGAAGATAAGACCTCGCTTTAGCTAAGCAATTTTTATTAAGTCAGTGTAAAACAAAAGCGATGAAAAACTGAAAATCGTCGACCTTTGTCCAGAAACACCCGCTGTGCGATCGACTCTGCACACGGTCGTCAACACCGGGAACATTTGCAGCGATGTCAAGATCACCAGCGCTGTGTTCTTACACGCAGGCCAAGTGAGAAAAATGCAAGCATGTCTCGGGCTTACCGTTGCATTGTTAAGGAGAGCAGGGCTTTGACAAAATCATTGTAGAATGCTGAAAGCTAAAATGGTTCTCTATGGGTTCTCTTTCGATTGTCTGCTGCCTGGATTTCAATTCAGCAGTCTAGACCCCAGTAGCATTTACGTCTGGCCATCATTTGAGCAGGAGCAAGTCCTTGCATGCACATTCATGACGACACTTTAAAAAAGTCGCCTCTTTTTTAGTCTCCGCAGCACACCGCGCAAGTGTTGTGTTAAGGGCAGTGTGCGTGTTTCTTGCTTTTAATTCTGTGCACCTTAGCTTTAGTGCGAGCACTGGCCGTAAAACGCCGTACATGCTGTAAAAAAATTCGGTGCATTTGCCCTGCAGAGGACAGCTCGAGAGCTCCGATATAAGCCTGCTCACGTCTTCTTTGCAGCGTGAACTCATACCATTGAGTCGGCCCGCGCCCTCGGAGGCGCGATGCCGCCGGTAGCACGGGTCTCTTCGCTTTGGGGGTTTGTTTTGCGGACCGTAAAGCAGGAGTGTTTAGCATGAACAGACACCAATGCGAGGTTATAAAACGCAGAGAGGAAGAAATAAATTGCAGGCGCTTTAACTGCAGCTCGGGTTTCGACGTGGTACAGTTTTGCGATTATTACGGTTGCTTCGCGGCAGGAGTTACAAAGAGCAGCTACTATTATCATCCTACTGGTTCAATTAAAACCAAAGAAAGTTGTAATTGCACCGAGTCCTTAACTGGAAGAAAGAAGTCGCCCACACGAAAATGCTGCGAACGTAAAACCGTTGAACCTGTGACCGGCTTGCCAAGACGCACTTTCCGCACCCAAAGCTGCCTTTTCTTCGGGAAGTGGTTAAGCAATGGAATTATACCTACCCGCTTTTGCATCGTGTTGAAGCACAGAACGGTGCACAGCCATGCTGCCGAGATTTTTGCCATGACGTTCCGTGAACGTCATGGAAAGTGCTTGCTACGCAGCACCAGCAGCTTGCAGCGCGAGTCTGTTGGGCGACTAGTCCGTAGAAGGGATTGCAGCGAAGCCCTAATGTGTGGCGTCGATGTCATGAAAACCACCAGTATTTTTATAGAAAAATTATGACGACAACGTCTGAATGTGCTGGCGAAGCCTCGCAAAAGCGCAAATAAATGCTTCCGCGCGCTGCTGATCATTCTTAGACTATAGTTCGCGCGGTGCCGCCACAGCAGGGCGTCGATTTACTAAAAATCGTCAATAGAACACCAAAAACAAAATGCAAGTCTTGCCATCGCCGGCCGATTTCGAATTAAGATAGGTGCGTCGACATCGATTTTTCTACGCGGATCCCACAGTCTACGTTACTGCGCCATTCGGTTCAAAACGGTGGCAACCTGTTCTTTCGCTAAGGACGTCACGCGTTTAAGTCAAATGGGGGGAAGATATTTAAATCAAACTTTCTCGCCGATAGATGGCACTTTCGCTGCCGGGCAAACGTCAACATAGCATACTTAAAGGAGGGAATTGCGCTAAAAAAGACACGGACGAGAAAAGACAAGGACGGGCGCAAACTCGCGACTGATTTTATTAAGAAAGAACACACATATATATATATATATATATATATATATATATATATATATATATATATATATATATATATATATATATATATATATATATATATATATATATATATATATATATATATATATATATATATATATAGATTCTTATTCAATCATTGCCTAAGCGCACATGCCAGGAACGTTTTCTCTATCTTATACAAATTGATACTAGATTCGCTTACGCATTCATCACCTGACTTATCAATGAAAAAAGCCTCTGCGAGTTCACGTGCTACCTGGTTACGACTGCGCCTTAAGATTTTTGTTCTAGCCAGCAAAGGCTGGCATGCTTTATCAGGCGTAGCCAAAGGGCATGCGCCGCAATGTAAGGGCAAATTTGACCCTTTTCCGTTAACCATAGAAATCTTATGTTCTCTTAGTCGCACGATGCACGATGACCTATTTTGTGCAGTTAGGTCTTGCATCGACGAAAATGGTGTAGTAGATTTTCAGAATACTAGTGGCCTAACCGTGGACAATTTCATGAAGCTACTAGAATTTTATCTTGAGTCCACTTTTGTACCTTTTGACAACCATTTTCTTGTTCAACGTCAGGGCATTTGCATCAGGTCTTGTGTGGCACCGGTACTGGCTAACATTTTCTTGGCAGGCATTGATCGTGATCTGGTGTGTTATTTGGACGACAAGATAGTTCTGAGAGTTTTTAGATACGTGGACGATTATTTGGTGATTTTTAAGATGCAACCCGGTTTGACGCACACGGTTACCGTGCAAGAGACCTTATCTGTCTTTAAACGACACGGGAGGGGTCTAACCTTCACCCACGAATTACCTGAACAAGATAGATTGCAGTTTTTAGATATTACCATCACTTTAACACCAGATCACACGTGTTGGATATGCTCACCACGAGCCCGGAAAGAACTGTTGCCATTTCAGTCTGCTCATTCTAAGACATTAAACGCGCCATTGTTATGCTGTGCCTGAAAGAAGCCCTGCAGAAATCATGTGTTCACCTGGTAAAGGACAGCCTCAACAATCAGATTGGCAGGTTACAGAAAGCTGGTTTTCCCGTTTCCGTTGTGGTTGCTGTGGAAGAGAAGCTTCTGCAAAGCTTGAAACTTAGAACACCTCAAGAAGGTGGCGGTCAACCGAAGACCAGACCGGTGGTTGTCCCCTATATTCATAGGGTGTCCCACAACCTAAAGAATGTAGCCAATCGCTACGGTGTGCTGGTGGTATTTTCTGCCCCGCGCAAGTTGGCCTCTTTATGCCCCCGGATTGTCTCCGGTGAGGAATGCGTGCGAGACTGCACGAAACGTCACGCCACCCAGTTTGTCAGGTGTTCTGTCGGGGCTGTGTATGAAATTCCCTTGACATGTGGAAAAGTTTACATCGGCCAGACGGGCTGTTGTATAAATGAACGACTAAGGGAACATAAGCTTTCTATGGTTAACGGAAAAGGGTCAAATTTGCCCTTATATTGCGGCGCATGCCCTTTGGCTACGCCTGATAAAGCATGCCAGCCTTTACTGGCTAGAAAAAAATCTTATGGCGCAGTCGTAACCAGGTAGCACGTGAACTCGCAGAGGCTTTTTTCATTGATAAGTCAGGTGATGAATGCGTAAGCGATTCTAGTATCAATTTGTGTAAGAAAGCGAAAACGTTCCTGGCATGTGCGCTTAGGCAATGATTGAATAAGAATCTAGGTATATATATATATACATATATATATATTTGTGTTCTTTCTTAATAAAATCAGTCGCGAGTTTGCGCCCGTCCTTGTCTTTTCTCGTCCGTGTCTTTTTTAGCGCAATTCCCTTCTTTAAGTATGTACGACCGACTCGCCCAACAACGTGCTCTCCTCAACATAGCAATAAAGAGTGAAAATCAATTTTTACTGCGAACAATAATTGGATACAGTTGACCTCAGTGCCCCCTTAACAGCCGCTGCAACTTCTCATTATGTTCAACCTTCTTTTACCCTGGAAGGTGCAGCGACTTTATATTCCTTTTCCTTGTTCTTTTACTACGAAAGCACTGATCTGCTCGTCAACACAATGAATCTTGTAAACCGATCTTACGGTCTAGAGCCTCTGCCTAGCAACAGCGACTCCACGTTAAGTTTCTTCCTTAAGCTACGAAGAATTAAGCTTCCACAGTGCCCACTGTGGGACGGGTACAGTCTTCAATCCGCGCAATGACAACGGCATGATCAGAGAAAGAAACAGGCGTGTCATCGCACGAAATGCGCGTTTTAAGGAGATCTGCTGAAACGTAAATCCGACACAGAGGTGAATGCTAGTCTATACTACTAAATGTGAAGGCGGATCACATTTCGGCATCAATTAAGCCAGTGTTTTCAGTGATAGCTGATAAAATTCCAAGGTTCTTATCGGCATATTCGCTTGGCCCTGTACGGTCGCGTGGGTAACACACGCAGTTAGACACCCATGAGTAACACATACCGATCACATTCTAGAAGGATTGCCATACCCTGGAAGAAAATTTCTCGCTGCATCCGCTTATTTGAAGCATGCACGTTGATGAACCTCCCCGATGCGTCATGCAGCGGAAAGTCACAACATATGAGGCGCCATTTTGTGTAAACCTGGTACATAGTCAAAAACAGACACTCCTTTCAAGAACAGAAAGCAGCCCACCGAAAGGCCTACTAAGCGCGGCACACAAACGCATTCTGTTAACAAGGGCCGCAGGGCCACCTCTGTATCCATTTCACTTTATATCTTAGCCTCCTGAAGAGCAACAATGCCTATCCGACTGCCCGAAAACAATCGACTTAACTGTACCTGTTTCTGCCTGTACCGAAGTCCACAGATGTTGAGTGCTACGACGATCAACTGCTGGGCGTTCGTCATGGTGACCACCGTGCACATAAGTCAACCATTCGCGATTTCCGGCACCAATTCAGAAGCTTAGACCTCCCTAGAGATGAAACCCTTTCTCCTCGATCGGGAGTGCCGAGGAGATTTCTTGGTCTTTGACTTCAAATGGCAGGAAATGTGCTTGGATGCAGGAAATGCGTCCTCCGGAGAGGAGGTAGAACTCGGCGACACGCCACGTTTTGAGACAACAGTTGAGCTTGGCACATCCACACCACACTTGAAGTCAGGGTGAGAAGTGCCAGGCTGGAAATCAGCCGCCTGTATGGCACATCCGACAGTGGCGTCAGAAATTCCATCAGTGCAGGTACTCGGCGCCACAGTCACGCCACCATCATTTTCTTCCTCCGGCTCACGCACAGGGCCGGCACGCGCACCAAGAGTGTCATCATTGACGCTGTGTATTACGGGTGTGTGTTCCGCCAGGCACTGACGGTCAACAACTACAAAGAGTTGCTCCGTCCGTGAAGGTGTGGTCGGCTGACTCTGCAGGCCTGGACTGGCACCGGACACTAGGTCAGTACCTGCTGATTTAGTGGGTGGCAACGACTGACATGCCACCAGCAGCATCCAAACCTGTGTGGTATCCATAAAATGCCCCGGAAAAGTGCCACACATGGCATGGGTGCTGCTGCGGTGTTTACCAGCATACTAGACGACGCACTCCTCTGTAGTATATGGCCAAAACGCCAACATTCGTTGCACCGAGGAGCACGGCAATTACGGCGTATATGCCCAGCCTCGTGGCAACGGGGACATCAGGGTGGCTTCCTTGGAACTAAAACCAGGCACTGCAGACCCCAAACTATCAAAAGCTGAGGCACGTCGCTGACAGTGACGCCGTCAGTAATAGTTAAAGCAATGTCTCTTTTCAAAGTACGCATTTCCGCGTTTCAATTTACGAAACTCTCCAGTGCTCCACTGTAATGGAAGAAACCTTTCCGCAAGCTCGAAGGGAGTCACGAATGTAAACATCTAGGTGTTCTGGAGCCAAATAAGGTTGAGCTTGATGGTATTTGGTTTTGGGTCAATGACTAAACAAAGATGTTTTTCGCTTGTAACTCTCCGGAGCTCAAAAGCTTAGCGTTGGCTAGCGCGGTTATGTAAGTTTCCATCCACACGTGGGACATCTGGAACTGTACAATGGAACTTATTTTACTCAAGTCGTCGACAGCGCGTAAGGCATCTCTAAAGTCCTGGGCACGATAAGGACGGTCAGCAAGGTGGGCATGCTGAAAAACGGATGTGAAGACCTGCTTACTAGCAGGTAGCTAGCCGGGGCAGAACTGTACGATAAGTAGTATTACTGGCGGCAGACGCTACAACAGCACCTCGGCCTGGGGCCGATTTACCTATCTCAGCGGAGAACATAAAAAACGCAGCCGTTTCAAAACGCCGTGTTCGTCTTTCTCCTATGCTATCGCCGCAGCCAATCACGCCTTCTATTAAACTGCAACACACTCTCGTGCTCTGCATTACACATCGTCGTCTTCATTAACTTTCATCTGTGGTGTGAACAGATAACGCCAGCTTAAACTCGATCAGAGCTTAACCTGAGTTTACTAACGTCGCCAGACGTGCTGACGACCCAGAAAAGCAAGAACATGAGCCAATCAGGCTTAACACTTCCTTTCGCGCGTGTAATCGGTTTAACTGCGCTAAAATCTTATCATTTTTTTTTCAAAAGTAATGTATATTTTTTCAGATATATAGATATGTTGATTATATTTTCTGTCACAACGAAATGCACTCACATTAATCGGTCAACTAATCTTGCTCTCAAGATCTGGATATGCTGTGGTTGCTCGTCTGATATTCATGTACTTCGTAGCTACTCACATCACTCCGGTAATTATCGCAATTTTATGCTTTTCTTTTCAAACTCTTGCTTGGTGCTTTGGTCTTCTTGACAATATTTTTTAAGCCTACCGTTGCACTTTGCTTGCCAACCTTGTATGGCTGATTAAGAAATCTTAGTCCGCGCATCAGAGGTTGCTAACGTATTCTTTGTTAATCTTGGTACAAAAATACCGCACTTTGCGTTTTGAAAACTTCCTGCAGAGATGGAGAGAACGGCAACTGAAATAATGTTTATACTGGTCTGATTTATGTGGCGCAAAATAGGCGACCTACACAGCACCGTGGCTGACGCTTTTCCTGTGCTTGAGATTAAGATGCAGGCAAATTTTCTCGACCATTTCATCCTAGCGAAGACAAGCAGCAGGCAAGGAAAAAAGATTCTACCAATCCGAAAACATGTATGTACTCATCGACACTGGTGGTCGAACCCAAGAACCGCAGCATACGAGAACGATCGGATTGTGCTTTAAAGGGAAACTAAAGTACGTTTTGTAAAAATTGGGCGGGCAGCGATGTCTGCATACTCGAATATCGTACCCAAATTAGGCATAAACAAGAGCGAATTGTCTTTTTTAGCAGAAATTTGTGGCCGGCACCGCGGGGTACACTACGGCGTGCGCCACCACCTGTGATTGGTCAAGAGGTCATGACAACATATTGAGGACAGGAGAAGCTGCCGATATGGACCCGGCGGTGCGTTGAGTGTAGACATCAGCTTTCCGTGGCGTTGTAAAAGCGATTATGGGTCTATTTCTTTAGTGACCTCCAGAGAACAGGGTACCACATCTGGTTCATTCCAAATATCACCTGAAACCAAAAAAGATGCAACCCAAACAATTCTATGTCTAGCCCAAGCATACGCCAGCGTGATATGTGCGTATGCATTTGATGAGTAAAAGGCGCCAACACAACCTCGGCTCGTATGCTCGGAAAGGAAAAGGTGTGAACAATACTCAAGTCGATTACCATCACCGGACGCCTCCTACCTCCCCTCTCTGAAAGGCTGTCATGCTAAAGAAAAGGCCGAAGAGGTCGTGGGTCGTGTACAAAATTCCCTGCTCTGAATACCCGGCGTTGCAGGTTGGGGAAACAAAGTATTTCAAGTGAAAAATGAAGCAGCACGAAGCTGACGTCAAAGCGAGCGAAGCACAGTGGCCGAGCACTGTGAGCCATGCTACCACAGGATAGATTTTGACGGAATTATTTTGTTTGTGGCCAAGCACCAGGCTGCTGCTGCTTCATTCATGGTGCGTTCAGCAGATGCCGGGAAATATTAATCGCTCCTTCGGACCTCCTCCCTCTTCCTAGTCCGTAGTTTTAAGAGACGTGGTGGTCAACTATATGTGGTTTAAAAGGTAAACTGCAAATCGCCTCCAGTCACGCCTTGACGAAGAAACCGAGAAAGGTTTCGAAACATCGTGTTTTCTTACAAGAACTTCGTTGGAGTGCATTTCTTCCTAAAATTTGCATCCCAAATGAAACAAACCTCTGTCGAACATTTTAATTTTAATCACGCAGCTATGATCGTAGTGACGGTGAAGCAATGGACGCAAAAACGATATGCCGCATATGAATAGCTTAGATGCTTGCTTGCTTGGACGCGTCGAACCCATCTTTGCTCAGCACGTCCCAATAGGCCTGGCCGTGCCTATGCTTAGGAGAGCGACACATGCCTGAGCCTCTATAAACCTTCTTAACAGGCTCCGTGAGCATGTTTCTTCTGTTAGCAGAGGTGCATCTTGGCAATGGTGACAAGTCCCTCATACGCCCGAAAATCGAAGGAACCGTGTCGTGGTTCAGCCGTGTCCTTTTGACAGAAATCCCTAGAGATCACCTTTGTGACAAGCTCTACATGCAGCCGCTCTGAAGAAAAGGCTTCGAGCAGAGGACGCTTACTTTGGTTCGGTTGAAATTTTCCCTCTTCACAGCAGCAACCGTCTGCGCTGCGAGCTTTCCATCTCGTGAAAATCAGTGGAAGACGATACATTCGCGGCCGTAGTTGCTCGTGCATGCACCCGAAAGCAGAGCAGTGCCTCGTGTTGAATGTGATCCTCACACTCAGCTGACAACTTTTAACGTCACAACGCTCGCTACACGAGGAACAACGCACGCAGCACGAGAAACAACGCTTGTTGAAAGCTAGCTCGGGTGCCTCTAAGTATCCCTAGCTCCTCAACCTGACGTCAAGTTGGCTGACATGGACGAGGTTTCCTTCTTGGCTGTTCTAATCTTCTGCGCTCGCGCGGGACGCGAGAGATTTGAGCACCAAGTTTTCATTTGGTGATTGCGCCAATGTTTTAGCCAAAATCGAAAAAATAACTTCACGAACATGATACACAAAGAGCCCACTTAAGAACCCAGAAGGTTAGCAGATTCGAACACCGCCTCAGTATAGCTTTAGGATATAACACTTATTGCTTTATTGTCTGCGACTTCCCCTGCTTTCCCTGGTTTCCATGACTTTTGGCTGCATTCGTATTTATATCATAACAAGCCCCTCATTTCTGCGCAACTGTCGTCTCAATAGCATAACGAGGCCCTCGGTTCTGGCAGCATTGATGCCAACGGTAGCATAAGAGAATTGTCGCACCGCTGCCGATCTTGGCATTCAATCACGTTCCGCGTGGCACTTGCGGCAGTACAGGCATTTCTGTGTCCGCCGCTTTGGACGAGCATGGCGCTGGTGAACACTCTCGAAGTTCGGTTGCACGCAACATGAATACCCCCGAAAGTAGAAGATTAGACGCCCGCCGCTATAATTCACGTTGGTTGAGCACCGCAGGCGATGTACGGATGTCGTAGGTTCGAATCCCACCAGCGGTATGTGTTTGATTTACATCAACAGCTGTTCAGCACCCATTCCTAGGTTTCGCGTCATAGTAGTAGTATTAGTGAAAGTAGTTTGCGTAACCGATGGGTGCGTTGCCATGAGAACCACTCGGAGGACGGTTACCGTGGCAAGAGGAGGGTGTGGCGAGAGCGTAAGCAGGCGCAGCCGGTGGGGGGTTGCCATGTCAATATCAGGAGAGTAATTACCTGGAAGAAAGAAACGAAGGAGGGTTACCACAGAAGGAGGAGGGTATGGCGAGAGCGTAGGAAGGCGTAACCGGGGGGTGGTTACCACGGGAACCGTCCGGAAGCTGGTTACCGCGAAAGAAGGAAGACGTTACGAGAGCGGAGGAATCGCCAAACGGAGGGCGGTTACCGTGGAAGGCGGAAGGTACGAGGAGAGGGTAAGGCGCCGGCGGAGTGAGCCACGGGAACCATCAGAGGATAGTTACCATGTAAAAGGGTGAGGATGGTTACCGTGGAAGGAGGAGGGAGAATATGGCCACAGCATTGGAATGTAGCAAGGTTCATCTACGGTGGCAGCTGCGAAACATGCTGCCCGAGGATAGGGTCATCGGTGGCGCCACGCGCATGAAGCTGAGGACTGCAAAGGATAGTAATCGAAAAATGGGCATGTGTGTAAGACAGAAAAAAAAGCGCTCTAGAACTATAAATATATGAAGTCACTCACATAACCTCTGCCTCAATATATCGTTAAATAGAAATAACTTAACAGCTCTCACTGAATCTCTCATTACACAGTGGTAACCATCCTTTTTGTTTCTTGTACGTTCTAGTCAATTATCCTTCCGGCATAAAATAATTAAAATACTAATGTACCATTGACCAACAACATAAATTGAGAAGAAAAGTAAATGTTCCCTTATGCTTTCCTCTTTTTTGGTCCCTGTTGATTTTTTCATATGCATGTAATAACCAACTCCACCTGTAACTCCCGTGTGTCCTGAGCTCGTTTTGGCTAGCGTATTATGTAAGACTGTTCGCTGTAAAGATTTACTCGATACGTTCTAGCAAATCTGCATTTGGATTCCTGAAGCCTTGGTGATGGAGCGCCTGCATGATAGCTGCAGCTTTCCCTAAATCATAACACCTTCGTAGTTAATGAAGCTCCCATAGAGAGGTGCTTCGCACTCTGGGCATTTCCCTGGAATTCTTGCATACGCCGCTAAAAATATTGCGCGCTTTCTGTAGGCTCTGTTTAACATTTATTATTAGACTTTTCGTGCCTTGTCTGTTGAATTAAAAAACGGCTACTCGCTTCTTCCGCATGCCAAATAAAGATAAACTCTTTTAAGACGACAATTTTGAGCTGTTGTTGAAGCTCAAGTAATAGAAGAATAATGCTTCTGTGTATAGACAAGCCGTGGTTTTTGTTTTTATGACTGTACAGTAAGGTTACTTCACCCAAAGGCACCGATAAAGAAGAGGCTTAAAGTGCTACAGACACAAAATTTCTAAAGCAAACCAACGATATGACTTTTTCACGAGCGTGACGCCGCTAGTTTCAGGAGCAGGCGTTCAATGGAACGTAATTCATGATGATTTTGAATGCTGTCCGTGCAGCACCTCGGCATCTCTACCTGAATCCAGTGACAGGATGGTTCAAATGCCTCAATCGCTGTTACGTTACCAAACCCAGTGGTTGTTGGCAGCAAGAAGCAATGCTTGGCGGCGACGCTATCGTTATCAGGCATGTGGTAGTCTAGGTTGGCCGGTTGACCCTGTCGTCAAGGTGCAATTCTGAGCTGGCGCCGACAAAGACCGACCGAAGCAATTGGTATAAAACTGTTTGCAATTAATTACAAATGCTGCGCGCGGGTAGTTCGCGCTCATTTTCGTAATTAATAGGCCCGCAGCTTTTTTTGAAGGCAAAGAAAAACAGATACTAAAAACGCTAGTGCTTGTGACCTTTTAACAAGACCCCGGGAAATGCGATCCTTTAACTCAATAATTGGTGAATTAATGCGTTTGATGCTGCATAAACGAAGAAAGTAGATACTAGAGCTCCGCAGCATCGAAATAAACGGCTTCTTGAACAGCACCTCGGGATGAGAGAACACGAAGAAAGTAAAGAGCATCGTGTGCTGCGTGTTGCTCAAAAGTTAAAAATAAAGATCAGAGCAGTCGAGGCACGCAATTTTCCCGTGGCTTAAATCTGTGTCGTCTGATGCGCCGTTCATCATTACAGTATATTACAGCGCTGCAATAATAAAAACGACACAGAGAAAAGAGCCGAAATAATTGGAGTTTGCGTTCGACCTCTTGCGAGCTTTTACATACAATTTGTGACTACTTTTTGAGCCGTCTAAAGTAATTAACCTAAATACCTTCGCGCATAGAAACCTCCTGGAAATGTGACAGGCCTTATAATTCCTCCGACGCGTGAAAAAGTTGGTCTCACTAAAAAAAGGTGACAAAAATCAAATACTTTATTTTTGCGCTCGAAAATTTTCTGTAGACAATGCATACGCATTGCGGTTTTTTTTATCGCACACCAAGAGATTTTCAACGGAACCTTTTTCGCGTTAATTCAGTATTTCACCCATAGAAACACCGTATTTGCAATTTCTTCAATGTTTCGTAACATTCGTGCGCAACATCATATTTTTCGGCGGCTCTCTATAACATGTTCTATCTGATTGAAATGGTTTAATCGATCTTAGAAAACAGATTTATTTTTGTGTGTTGCATCTTGTTTTTGGCCATAAATTTTATGCAGAGGCACTCCTAGTAAAAATATGACATGTATCCCGAGTAATAGCATGTTTCATTGTAATTTTAGTCAGCGAGCTTTTGTGTTGAACACAAATATGCCGCGGATAAGCCGCGGTGCTGCCAGCGCGGAACATAGCCGACCGCAGTCGACCGTAGCCAGCCGGCCGCTGAGAAAGGGCCGGCGCACAAAAGAATAAAACCAGTTGGCACTGAGACTCCAAGCCCCACGCCTCGTCTCTGCTTTCCTCGCGCGTGCCAATAGTTTATCGGTGCTTTTTTTTGTTTTAAGCGAGAAAAAAAAATTTCAATTCAGCGCTGCACCTTGAGCCATGACCGCCCCATACTGTCACTGCATTTAATTGAGCAGCTTCAAATGCCTCGAGGGGGTACCGAGAAGAGCGAATATGATTACCTGAGGAAGCAGGCGCCACGTCCCCTCTGCACTGTGGTTTCTCCTGCTCCCACCCGCATTTAAACCGGAGCCGACGCAGTTTGGTTTGCTCCCAAGTTTTGTAACGGGAGTTGTGTGCCTAATAAAGTCTCGGCAACTGGCGAAAGCATGCCAAGCAGTGCAGTGGCAGTACAGGAAAACCATAGCTCGAGTTCCGGCGTTGAACTACATTTTTTTCTCTCCTTCAAAACAAAAAAAAAGTCTCCGATAAAACTCGCCGAGGAGAATTACAGCGTAACTAGTTATCAATCGGGTCACGTTTCATATTGTTACTAGAAACGCCCCTCTACCAAATTTATGGTCGAAAATGCTACACGACACTGTTTGTTTAAGTTCGACATTTTCTTTTCTGAAATGTGTTGTGTTATCTTATAGTTTCTACCATTTTATGAGATTGTGCAAGTTAGAGTGAGGTGCCGAAAAATATAACGTTCGTCACGAGTGTCGCAAAAGAGTTACTCAAAACTAGCAAAAAGAATTTTTACTGGGTAAAAAAATGCACCAAAGCAACATAAAATCTTTCTGCTGAAAATTCCTTCCCGTGCGATAAAGTCCACAATGCATATGCATTATACATAAAAGCTTCGTGAGCACAAAAGCAAAATACTTGAGCCGCCGCGGTGGCTGAGTGGTTATTGCTCTCGGCTGCTGGCCCGAAAGACGCGGGTTCGATCCCGGCCGCGGCGGTAGAATTTCGATAGAGGCGAAATTTTAGAGGCCTGTGTGCTGTGCGATGTCAGTGCACGTTAAAGAACCCCAGGTGGTCGCAATTTCCGGAGCCCTTCACTACGGTGTCTGTCATAGCCTGAGCTGCTTTGGGACGTTAAACCCCCATAAACCAAAATACTTGATTTCTGGTGAATTTTTCAGTGAGACTAACTTTTGCACTTGTCTGAGAAATTCCAAGGTCTGCCACATGACCAAGAAAATTTTTCCCCAAGGTTATTAAAGGTAATTACGTTGGACGCTTCAATAAAGAGACACAAATTTTATGAAAAAGATCGGATGGCATTGAGCGCAGTCTCTGGTTTGTTTGGCATAGAATGACTTACAGCGCTTTCATAACTTCAGTATTACAGCGTAGGACAGAAACAAATGACACGAAGCTCTTGTGTGTTTTGCTCCTGTGTCGCTTGTTTCAGTGCTACGCTCTAATACTTTGTTCATGGATCACCAATTAAACCGCATCGTCGCCTTAATTACATTCTGCGATCTTTGTCTCGTGGTGCATCAACTTATCAAAGCTGCAAAAGATTACATTCTCCTTCGGCGGTCTTTTAATTACGTCATTTTTTGATACCTTTGCTTTTTGTCGTTCGGCAATATTTTTACTTTGAATGCAATAATTATTTCCACTTCTTTTAAAGTTATATCAATTCATGTTTTGAAGGAGTAACGCTCAGTGTGAGATCTGAGTTTCTGAGTTCTCTCAGAGCCACGCTTGAAAAATCAAATCAGTACTGGCTGAGAAGTGCGAAGCGTGTGGCTGAACTTTCATATGGAAGGAGATTATATGCATCATTTCACCGTATCCTTAAAAAAGCAATAAACAGCCGACTGCACAGAGGGCACGTGGAGAGGCCGAATAGCTCGGTGCGAGCGATAAGCATAAGCCGAAAGCAAAATACACATACTCGTCAAAAGGTTCACAAAACCGTACAAACGAGGCGGACTTCGCTATGAATCATTGTCCTCCGATCAGAGGATGCGATAAGTTTATAGCTTTAGAAGTGTTACATTCCAAGTACAGAGTATGGAAATATGAAAAACGAAAGCTTATTAACACGAATAATGTACGCTAGCTATCAAGCTGCAATACTGTCTGATTTAGGATCTTTCGGAAAGCGCATGCGCACTTGGGTTCGCTGTTCACACGCGTTTTGCGGGCCCTTGAAATTTCTGCCACATCAGCATTGTACTTCCCAGCATACAAAGGTGAGGATAAAGTGCGTCGCAGCAACGCCACGTGGCCTTTAGAAAGTACCAAATTTTTTGCAAATAAACTTCAAAAATAACCTGATCTTTATTCGAAGTGGCCTATAGTGTGCTTATCACACAGCTATTGCCTTCATGTGACGTCATAGGAACGTAAGGTGCGCTGGACCACTTATAAACAATAAAGGTACCTGTAAATGCAACAACAACGAAGAGATCACTCTAAAGTGAAGGACCCACTTATGAAAGGGTGTTGGCAAAGTTATTCTCCTTGTCAGGCACCCCTCTGGACGGCGGGACTAATCAAGAACGGTCCTGTCTGTGCGTACAGTAAAAATCAGTATATGGAAGTGATAGGCATTTTTTCGCGCAGGCAAGATCAGTGACCCTTTCCGTGTAGTCACTCACTCTGGTATGAAAATGATGGTGAAGAATAGAGGAATTAATAAAGGAGTCATTAGACATTGGCTAGCTTAGTTCGTGCATTTACTTCAGTCTTGTCGGCATGGACGGCCGCCCAAGAAATGAATCGTGACACAGAATTACATGACGAATGACGTTTTATTCAAGCCGGGGTGTTTTTATTGGAAAGATTCACATGACATTCTAAGCCAATAATAAAGTACACATATACATAAAGAAGACCAATCCCAATAAAAAAAAACCGAAACTGAAACTCAAGACAAAAGATACTCCCTCCCTTCGGGGAAAAGCAAACACTGGTGAAAAATTTTAAATCGAATGAAAAAATTTCCAGTACTAAATTATACAAACATGAATACAACATGAACAAATATCTGAACAAAGAAATAGCTTTTTTCTTGGTAAGCTTTGAACAGGAAAACATTTCATACTACATCCCAGAAGAATGAATGAATGACCACTTCACACATCAAAAACAATGAACATGTGACACAAGTATACACAACAATGAATATTTAACACTTAATCAAAAAAGAACTATGAATATACTCATCCCAATTATATCTCCTCCCCTTTAATTTTAGAACTAATGAGGGGTCTATTTGCAATGATACCTCAATAAATGCTCAACGAATGCTGTTAGGACAGCATCCTCTTTGAAGGCTACTAAACATTTGAAACGTCAGACACTGGAGCTCACTTAAGATCATGAAGGTTTGGATGAATTATCTATTCCCTGAGCGTCCCCAGGAAATCTGCTCATAGGCGTCCCCATGAGCAGTGAATCCTTCATCCAAATAAAATGACATCTTGCAAAATGCTCCTACTTCTTGCTGTCTTTATGAAGTGACCTAAAAACATCGGCTAGTTTTAATTGGTCGGAACAAACATCCTACATCTATGAAAATGAAAGGTGCAAACAACCAAAGAACATCGGCGAGCTTTCCTCAGCCGGAACACCCATACATGAACGTCCCCAATTTTACTAGACCGCAATAAACACAGAAGAACAGCAAGTTACCTTCGAAAAAAAGTCACACGACTCGGATTGAAATGATATTTTTTTTGGTAATAACATTTATTCTGTCCGTGACATGAAACAGTACTAAGTGCATCTGCCTGCACGAAGAAAAGTAAATATGACATGTATAATAGCCTGAAAAATAGCGCACATTTATGAACAGTTGAGCACTATTTTTATCATGTTATTATTTAATTTAGTACAATGTTCGTGAGAAATGCAACCTCATAATATTATACTGAGTAATCTTCATAACACAATGAAAGAAGTATCAGAAATATTGAAACATTCATATCATATCGTAATATCAG
Organism: Amblyomma americanum; assembly: GCF_052857255.1. NCBI lineage: Eukaryota > Metazoa > Arthropoda > Arachnida > Ixodida > Ixodidae > Amblyomma > Amblyomma americanum. The sequence goes on along the minus strand of NC_135497.1, from coordinate 386,176,383 downwards.
TACAATATTATGTACACAAAATATCACAGAAATATCACATTCATTTCCGGTACAATAGCTACTGGGAAGGAAAAAGTGCGAACGAAAGAAATGACATTGAAAGGCATGCAAAATACCCGGTTTCATTTCATGACAAAAGTTACAGAAATATGTTACCCAAGAATCCGAAACTCAATGCAACGCCCCTTCTTAGACAAAGAAGATTGCAAGAAAAGTTATTGTGACACATAGTACATAAACCAGTATGGCTTGCGAGTGTTCCTTCTCTGTCACTACGGTGCCAAACTGGATTGGTGAGGCGACGTCCTCAGGCCAGGTTCCAAAGGCTGCCGTCTGAGTCTGTTTCTAGACGGAACAGCTGGAGCAGACACACTTTCGACAGACAGCACTGAACGCTGGGCACACAAGGTAGGAGGCACATCTTGCCTGCCCTCAGAAAAATCACTTGAACACTGAGCACTTGTGCCAGAAGGCACATCACAACCGCTCACAGGTATATCCTCACATCACTGTGGAGTTTGGACGACATGGATTGTCCACACAGAAACCCTGAAGAAATGGTGAAGCGGGCTCTAGCTTCTGAATGCAGTGGTATCGATGATACATCAGGAGGCTGCTGAGGCAACACAGCTGGACGCGCCGAGCCTTGATCCTGCGCATAACTTTTAGAATCGTAAGGGAAAGGCAATTGAAATAAATCAAAATGTCCATTCTCTTCCAGGTTCATTTGTCTCGGTACTTTGCCAGCTTAGAAGCATTCTATGGTTTGCCATTTTCTAGGCAGTACGATGCTGGACCATGTTGTTGAATTACCTCCCGTGGTGCAGAGAAACGTCTGTCTCCTTTGAAATGAATGAGGGGTTTACGAACTTTGACAGATTCTCCTGGTTTATTTCTGGGTGGTAGGGCTCCACGCTTGTTATCCGTATATTCTTTCACTGTCGTTTGTTTCTTCTCGATACTTTTTATCAAGTCTTGCATAGCTAGATATGGATTCTGAGCAAACATTGACGGAAATGAAAGAAACCCAACAATATCTAGGTTTGTACGAAGGCGTCTGCCATGAAGAAGAACTGCCGGTGCCACGCCAGTTTTGGCATGAGGTGTAGATTTGTTTATTTCCAAATACTGTGCAATTATGGTTTTCAAAGGCCGATGTTCTAACGATTTCAGTTGAACAAAAGACTTGAAAGTTCTGTTAAATCTTTCGATTTGTTTGTCGGCTTGCGGTTGATATATTAAAGAATGAGTTAACTTGATAGCCTTGTTGTTCAGAGATTTCTTGATTTCTTTTCACATGAACTGAGCGCCTTTATTAGATACTATCTCTTCTAGATAGCCATAATGGGCAAAGACTTCAAGCAAGAAGCCTGTAATATCTGCAGTTCTTACATGACCTGTCATCTTCACCTCAGGCCATTTAGAAAAATAGTCAGCTAATGTGATGGCATAGCGACAATGTACAGGTGCTCACTCAAATGGCCGACTATGTCGATTTCCAACTTTTGCCAAGGCTTCTCTGGAAAAGGAACAGGTTGAAAATGAACTACAGATGTGTTCGCACTTTTAACAACATGGAGGTTAGTAGTTGGAAAGATCTCCTCCTGCGACGCGTATGTAGTAGCTGGAATGTCCTATTCCCCCGACGTGTACTCTTGTACTTCTCTCACAGAAGCTCAACGACGATTAGAGACCGACTGAAAATGCCCAACTCGTCCACAATGAAAATTTCTCCTTTGCACAGGACATGTAGGTACCGACGCTATGTGACGGTTCGATCCGCGTCTGTAGCAGCATGCTGAAGCTTTTAATGGTTGTACTTGTAAATATTGATTACATGGTCATTTCCCGAACGTGTTGCGCGTTACGCGTCTGTTCGCGCACAGTGACCGAACGCTGTCGGAAAAGTTGCGTTCGTTCTGAACGCTGACAGCAACGCAATCAAATCTGCGCCTACTCGTAGACGCTGCCACGATGCATTGTTGCGCCGGGCGTCTTGAAGATCGTGGACCTTTTGGACGTATGGTGTATTGCCGCTCTTGAAATTTAGCAGAAGGCAGCGGATAAGTTTGCTGAAACGGAGGCATAGTTTGTTCACGTCGGGGACGAACTTGACGAAAAGATTAAACTTCCTCTTGGACTTGCGGATGAACTTGTGGCAACGATGGCGTTGCTTCACGATGCGAACGAACTTGAGGCAACAAGTAGGTTGCTTCCTGAATTGTACTGCGACTTCTTGAGTGTCGCGAGCCGTTTGCTTATACCACAAAGCGATATTCGAAGCTGTAGCAAAGGAATATCTGATCCTTCTAACAAAAGGCGTTCGCGAACACGTAGCGTCCACACGCCGGTCACGAACCTGTCTCACATTGCTTCATCTGGGGACGCAAAACTGAACGCGTTTGCCAAATCTCGGAGTGCGGCTATGTATTCTGTGACCGACTCGTCTGGCTTCTGCACGCGGTTGGAAAATTTACGTCATTCTACAACCAAAATCGTTGGCACAGAAAACTCTTGGGCGAGTAATGCTACTGCAGGCTGATTCACATCTGCCGCAGTGTCTCCTGTCTCTGTGGACGCTGATGTTGCTGGATCGACGCGATCTCCAGTTGCGTCGTAGTGCGTGCAAAATAAATTCGGCGCCCTTCATCCCCTAAATTGTATAACAACAATGATTTCTTGCTTTCAGGTGATGCTGAAGAACCACCAGATAAGTTCAGATAAAGTTCAAATGTTTGTATTCATTGTGCCCAAGGCAGCCGCCGTGGTGGCTCAGTGGTTACGGCGATCGGCTGCCGGCTCGAAAGACACGGGTTCGATCCTGGCCGCGGCGGTCCAATTTCGATGGAGGCGAAATTATAGAGGCCCGTGTATTGTACGATGTCATTGCACGTTAAAGAACCGCAGGTGGTCAAAATTTCCGGAGCCCTTCACTACGGCGTCTCTCATAATCTGAGTCGCTTTGGGACGTTAAACCCCCATAAACCATAAACAATCATTGTGCCTAAGGCACCGCCGAACATCCCTCTCTTCGAAGGAAAGGCTCAGGCGCCTCAACGCCGGAGAACCCATGCGTCACGTTCGACATTTTTTTTTTTCAATTCCTGTGGATTATCTTGGTCACAGCTTGTGTTTATCTAGTACAACCGTTCCTCAATTCAACACTCAAAAGTCATCGCCAGAAATGACGCAGTGGCCTCCCGAAGCAATACTCAATATGGCGGTTGGCTTCCTTAATAGTCGGTTACGAAAATGGCAGTGGGGTCCCGGTCTCTCAATGGCCGGTTATGAAAATGGCCGCGGCTTCCCCAACTGCCAGCTATGAAAATGGCAGCAGCCTTTCGGCTCCTTCACTGGCCGGTACCAAAATGGCTGCGGCCTTCTGGCCTCCTCACTGGCCGGCTACGAAATAACAGCGGCATCCTGAATTGCTACTAACAAAAATGCTGACCCAGTACAACGTACATGCGGTCATTCATTTCTTCTCCATTGAATACTAAACATGAAAGTTGGCCTCTTCCCGGGCTTCGCGATTGCCGGTTGCAGAAAATGGCGGCCAATGGTCTTCCTCTCCCCTCGTCTGCGCAGCAACAGGTTGCACGCAATGGCGGTAACGTCCTGTCGGCTTCCTCCGTCTAACTCGATGGAAACGGATAAGGCGACTTCATTTAGTCTTTAATGAATGTCCTTGAAAATGCGAATAATTTGTACTGTTCCTTCTTCTTGTTGTTAGAAATACAAATGACCCTTGCCCATTTTTTTCAACTGCTCACATGTTCTCAACTACATAGGTGCGCTAGGCTTAGCTACCTCTTGAGCCGGCTGAACGCGAGGCGTCCCAAAACATAACCTCGCTCAATTTCACAAGAATGCTCTTCACGAGTCTAAAAGCCGGTGATAAAGAACGCACTCACTCGCTTTCCATAGCCTGAGTGCTCCGGGGCAACGCGGCTCCTTGGCAGCGGCCCGGTCCTCGGTGACGACTTAGAAGGAAGCTGAAGTCTTCCGATGCAGAAGTAGTTGAATTTGCCACCGGAAATATGCCGTGGACTGTTACCTAAATTATTTATGCATAGAAAAGAATTGAAGACGACGCCACGTCGTCTTATTACTTTTAAACTAACTCATGACAGCCAACTCTCACTAGGCCAGTAGGCCTAACGAATCCCATCCTCGTCACCAATGTAGTGCCGATCTTGACGGCCGCCCAAGAAGTGAGTCATGACTGAGAATTGCATGACTAATGACGTTTTATTCAGGCCGGGTGGATATTTATAGAGAAAATCACATGACATTCTAAGCCAATAATGAAATACAGATGTACATAAACAAGACCAAATCAAATCCAATAGAAACAAACCAAAGCTGAAACACAGGGCACAAGTCTTCTCGAAAAGATAACTGTGTTACACCTTATTACTGCTCTAGCTGTTAAAGATCACCGGCCTCGGCGTAGTGGCAGTTGTTATCGGCATGGTCAACCCCGGTTTCCGGGTAGTGGTAGTTGTCATCAGCATGGTCAGCATCCACCGTAGGAGATCATGCGATCATTTCATGCCCACAACCGGCGCCTGTCACCTCGCGTTAACTTTGCCGTTATCAGCTGTGACGCGCGGTCGTAGGAAGACGGCGCCAAACGCGTTTAAATGCTGCTCAAGATAATGTCACGAAAGATTGCTTGGCGCATCGTCCTGCATACCTGCGCAGTAGAAGCTCCAGCAGTTACGTTAAATCGGCCAGCGGCGAGTGCCTCATCAGTTCATTTGCGGGAGTGCGATGGATACAGCCGAGGCGGTCATGGCCATGGCCAACGAAACCCAGCGGCGTATACCAGCGGCAGTGTGGTCATAAAACCTGCTAATGATGTCACCATGGTCTCACAACAGAGCATAAAGTATTGACGGCTACAGCAAAGGAAAATGAATGATCTTCCGAAAGTGTTGGGAATTGAACGAATGACCTTCAGATTGCTAGCCGAGTCCACAACCTATACACCACAAAACACCGTTTTTTATCAACATGATATTTATAAACGATGCAATGTTCTATGTGCATGAACTATGAACAAACCATGAGCAAAACAGTGGCAAACCAACATGATGAACAATACGACACACCTAAGCAATCCAGCGTTAGAAGAAAGGCAATAATGAGTACAACGCTCAGAATGAGTCCCACTCCGGTTCGAATTCTGTCCGGGCATGCAAATCCTTTAGATAAACAATCAATCTACTGAAGCGGTCTCCCAGAATGTGATTCAGAATGTCGCTACATCATCTGTTTTTCCAGAGGCTGTGTCGTCGAATCAGAAAGAACACGTTTAATGGATCATCAACAAATGGCACTGCAGTAAGCTATCGCCCAGAATTCGACGCCAAATTATGCCCTTTTGTTTCAATGTCCGCTGCAAGATATTCCAGAAGAGTACTCTATCTTTGCAACTGGTGAAGCAATGCTCAAATGTTCCTGGAGCATCACAAAAGCCGCAATTTTCCATAGACACAAAAATGCCCCTTTTTCCTAACCATAATAAAATTTAGGCCACAAAACTGTTGTTTCTTGAATAATAAAAGTGGATCTACTGTATGCGTTTCTTTACGACTGTATAGTAATGAGTAATTGTGTCAGTAGAAAGCAAGGAACGTTTAATGAACCTCGCAACAGACCGCGCAATGATACAATGCTTTCGCATTCAAAGCATTTAAGCAGCCTTAAGTGCTGTTCGTAAAATTTTTTGTTGCTTTATGCCTGAAATAATTGCCTTCAAATCACGCAATACGGTACGTCAGTGCTACGCACTGAGCTCAAGAGTAGCATGTTCATTCCGTATGCACTCAAGCGCCCAACAAGGGATAGCGTTTTGCGCATGATATGTGGCGGCGTCAATGTTTTTCTTTTGGCTAGTTGCTGGAGCAAACTTGTTTAAATTTTTCACCATTTAAATTGCGCTGCTTTTGTGCCATTACAACTTGCTTTCGAAGATCTAGACAAGTGAACTTTTAGTAAGTGTTGCAATCAACTCAGATCACAATTTTTTGTATGCCGGAAAAACCGCAAGGTTTCTGCACACTCTAAAACGCTATTTGCTTTAATTCACTATTCGTCCCTTTGATATCTTGAATGCTGGCTTTATTTATAATATGCTATTTGAAACTGGGCAGCCAAAGGTTTCCCAAGGAAAGGTTATGTCTGATGTTTTTCTACCCTTCATGAACCGATTCTTATTAGCAGCTTTACTAGCAGCTAAGGCAGCTAAGCAAGTGGAGATCAGCCTGCCCCTTTTGGAGTTCTATACTGAAGCTGCATGAGTCATTAACTAGTTCTGCTTTCATTCTGGTCCTCTTACTGGTTTGCACTTGTACCTCTTTTTTGTATTTCTTGTAGCGCCATTGGCAAAACTGCGTAGTAACCATTGGCTCTTTCTACGCCAAAAACTTATGTGACAGCCTGAGCTTGAGTAGTACTGTTAAACACAATTAATGAACAATATAACTTCTGACTAAGGTATGGCTTTGTTAACACATTCCGCGAGAGCCGTCATGTTTCTCCATTTGCTCCGTCTTCTCTTGCTTGTCCGATGATTCTTTTGACTTCGTTTCTTTGTATTTTTGTCTTTCATCTCTTGTTTTGTTAATTAGCTTGGTTTGTCTTGGCTCACGAATTTTTACGAAACCTAAAACTACTACCGTCTGCAGTCACACGACGACTCAGGGTAGGGCATATGTCTGGGAGTGTTGGTTCATTGTCACTCAGGACGCATAGACTCAGGGCAGGCTCCGATGATGGCTCACTCTGTAAAAAAATGCATGAAGTTTTTATTATGAATACAGAATAAGACAACCTCATATTTTGCACAGCTATAAGGAGTTCTTAAATAGCTTTGCCTGAACACTGCACACTAGGCATTAGTTATACATTTCTCTACATTCAACAGCCAAGGGTCTAAATATTCTGAACCTCTGTACGTGCGGGGTTTGAGGGCTGGCTCTCGCTCTTCGTTAGACTAGGCAGCCAGTAAAACACAAAACAACATTGCCACTTTACAAATTGAATCTACTGAAGGTTTCAGAAGTGCTAGAAAAACAAAGCGCTCATTTCAGTACTTTTGTTCCCTTCATCCACATAATGTAGCAACCGGTTTTTGAAAAACAAGCCTAGGCATTATTAAGGTTCAGAGTTCGCGCTGTAATAAGTAGATAGCATATAATGTCCCACACTACCACTTTGTTTGTGAGACAAAGTACACTGTACAGCTTTCCTCGCTTCATTTTCTGTACGCGGGAGTTTTCTGACGTGTATGAAAGCTTCAATAGCAGCACAAGCAGCGCACCACAAAAGAGTACGCGTCAGGACAGCCCGCAAAAAGAATGGCGCAGCGAAAAGAGAACAATCAGAAGGAACAGCACAGCAACAAAACAGCAAATGGAAAGATAAGCTCAGCGGAAAAATAGAGCGCCCAAAAAAATTACTACGACGTAAGAGCACAGAAAAAAAAGCACGCCGACCGAAATACGCAAAGCAGTAAGGAACAGAGCTGCGGGAAGAGATTTTATAAGCACTATGCACGCACAAGCGACTGTTCGCCGCAGATAGCAAGATTCCCAATGGCTTGCTTTGTTGCACTTCACGGCACTGCATGCCGCGGCATTACACACCGCTGCATTACACACAGAGAGCACAACCAATTTGAATGGCCGCCATCTTAGATTCAAGAAACCAAAACTATGCCGCCATTTCATCCGCTGATGTCATACTCACATTGTTCCATATCTATCCAGCATATTGGACCGTGACGTCATCATTGGTGCGTGGCAAGTGGTTGTTTCTACAATGCTATTGTAGATGGCGCTACAAGTCTCATTGCGAATGCACTGTTTTCTAGTTGCATCTACAGATGGCACTTTTATCTCGGGGTGGTAGGAGACCTCCCGAAATCTCGAAACGTGGCGAGTAGTTGCTGCTACAGATGGCACTGTGATCAAGGGCTGTAGCAGACACGACAAAATCACGGAACGTGATGAGTAAGAGCTAACGCTCTTAAAATCGCTTTACCGAGAACCGTAATCTTGGGCACATTTTTTCCTCCTTCGCTCTCCGGGCACGCCGAAGTAGTCCTCGCGTCATGGACGATGCCCCGCTCTGGCATTGAAGCGCACACCAGGCTCTCACGTGGGGTGCGACCAAATTTTACAGCGAGAAGTTGTTATACTTATGTTTTACGCCACTTAAATGAGGAGTCGACTATGAGCTTCGATCCAGCGCCTCCATCTGAAGCAATTGAAGCCCCCGTCACTCATTCTTTTTCCTCTAATGGCGTCACTGGAAGCGCGGTGTTGCGCAGTGCGTCAATCGGCGGCTCGAGTTCATGTGACTTCGCCCATCAACCGCGTGATGCCGCTTCCATGGAGAGTTGCAAGTCTCAAGGGGGAAGGCGCCGCGTGAAGCGGGAACGATGAGCGCGAGCGCCAGGGAGGATTGACTGATCGCTCGTGGAGTGAATAGTCAGTCGCTTTCCTGCTATTGTGCCGAGCGCTTTTCCGATCGGGTCGATCGGGTCGGCCAAACAACTTAACCGTAGCCCGACTAAGCAAGAGTGCGGTATCAAAGCCAGATTATATAGCTCCACAAAGGCCAAATAACCTAGCTGTATCACAGTACAGTGCTATAGTGACTGCTCTCACTGTGCTAAGTGGAGCCTAGTTTAGCTTATTTTTTCTTGCCTTTTCTCAGCAAAGACACCCGTTAACTCAATTTACAGGCTCATAAACTCCTCCAGCAAAGCTTCAACGCACTGCACCGCGCTGGTTTCAGCCGTGCAGATTTAATGCGACAGCATTATGGTCCCCTCTCGCAAAAGTTGCAGTGGCTTGCCGTCTGAATGGATGGATGGATGGATGGATGGATGGATGGATGGATGGATGGATGGATGGATGGATGGATGGATGGATGGATGGATGGATGGATGGACGGACGGACGGACGGACGGACGGACGGACGGACGGACGGACGGACGGACGGACGGACGGACGGACGGACGGACGGACGGACGGACGGACGGATGGATGGATGGATGGATGGATGGATGGATGGATGGATGGATGTGAGTAAGTAGATGTGAGTGGCAGTTGCCACCATTCTTCTTTTTTTCTTTAAATTTATTTAGCAGTGTAATAATTACGTCTATAAATTTTATTTTTCATCCTGCACCCCTGACCTTATGTCACCTCTCTCCTTTTGAGCCAACAATATTCAATCGCTTTTTGCCAACTTTCACCGCAGATTCATTCACATGACCATCGTTATGTCTAAATCCTAGGGCCTCAGGGAGAGGAACTTTAACTACATCAACGTCTGGATAGATACCACCACATTCTACAGTAAGGTGTTCAAGTCTCTTTACAGATTTACCGCACGCCGCACACGTGTCATCGTCTTCGTTAATTTCTTCTTGTATGTGAGCGTTCTAAGACACGCTTGTCTAGCTTCAAAGACTAGGGCACTTCCTCTTCAATTATCATAGAACAATTTCTTCCTGATCTGCCTTTTCCAAGTTTTGTATAGTTCCACATTATGCTTCTTTTTCATAGAACAAATCCAGTTTTTACCTTCTGCGTTTTTTGCCTGTTGTTTAGAGTTCTTTACTTCGTCCTTCTGGCGTGCATACTTACAGGTTAGTTTCCTGGTTCTTTCCCGCCATTTGAGCGAACGCTTTTTCTGTATAGTATTTAAATAGATTAGCTGCCCACCTGTTATCGTCCAGTTTCGTCCGGCATTCTTCATATAATATTTTCTTCTGAGCTTTCCGAGCTTCGAACGATGCCCAGCCAACATCCCGCTATACGGCCCCGTTTTCCATTTTTCCCATGGGCACCTAGTGCTAATCCTCTAACAGCTCTCTGATGTATTTCTAATCCCGACTTAACTTGCGCCCTAAAGCATAAAAACTTACTCACAAAAGTAAGCTCTGGTACCATTATTCCTTTCCAAATATCTCTCAGTACTTCACTCTTTTTGCATCCCCATCGTTCCCTACGTTTCAATGTCACGGCATCTCCTCGCCCTAACACTCTTTTCGTTCTTTTTAATTGCAGCGTGGCAACCAAACTCAGTTTCGGTGGTGAAAGAAGACGACGACCCACAGGTATCAAGCTCGCGTGCTGACCAAATGCTTGGCCAGCACTGTTGGCGGACGCCGCAAGTGACCTGAGTTAAGCTGAGCCGCAACTCCCTTTACATTTGGTGAAGGCTGCTGTACCTGCCCCCTCTCATCCTTGTGCTCCGTAGCCGCACCTTAGCTCAGACGTCCGATATACCGGAAGTCACCAGCCAGACAGCCCCCATTCCTTCCTCTACCATCGTCTATTTCGGCGCTCTACGGCAGCCCGACCCCAGCGTCTTCAGCGGTGCCGACGACCACGATGCCAACGACTGCTTCTCGTCGTACGAGTGTGTCAGCGCCTACAACAAGTGGGACGATGCCGCCAGGATCGTAAATTCTACCTATCCGACGTGGATAATTTGAGGTTCCATAGTCACTGGGACGATTTTCCTACCTGGTCTTCCTTCAAGAGCAGTTTCTCGGAAGTATTCGGCCGCCCAGCCGTGCGCTAACTGCGCGCCAAACAATGCCTCCGCCCCTGTGCTTCGCATCCCAATGAAACTTTCGCGAGTTCCATCGAAGATGTTGTCGACCTGTGCAAGCGAATCAGCCCATCGATGCCTGAGGCAGATAAAATTAACAACGTCCTGAAGAATATCTCCGGCGACGCGTTTCAGATGTTGCTCGCCAAGAATGCAAAATTTCATCGCCTGATTCAACTTTGCCAAAGTTATGATGTCCTGAAGAAACAGCGGGCTTCTGGTCGCCGTTCCGGCGTGCACGACGAGTTGTTTCGTGCGCCGGCGCTTTGTGGTCTCGCTTGTACCTTATTGTTTCTCGAGATCGAGGCCTTTGTACGGGAAGAGGTGGCCTGTTATCTGTCACTTCTGCCTGTGTCTGGAGACTGCGCTACCCCTCAGTCCCACGCTTCGACGCGCCATCCAGGAGCATGTCGCCGACGTTTTGCCCTCGAGCCCTCGACTTCCGCTTGTGGCCGCCCCACTCACCTACGCTGATGTTGCCACCAAACCACGGCGCTCCGACGCCTACATATCCCACCCATCCATTCGCCGCCGCCCCATCGCTGCACCTACCCGTCGTTACTCGCCGCCTCGCCGCGCTGTCATGAAACCATGGCGAACCCCGGATAACCGCACCATCTCTTATGCTTGTGGATTTCCAGGCCATGTCCCTTGGCTCTATCGCCAACACATGCCGAGTTTCTGAGACGGTTCAGGCACGTTCTTCTACGACCGTACGCCTTCTTCGCCACCTATTTTCTCCGGCTCCCCGTTGGACTTCTCCCATCTTGACAGTTTTACCTACTCTTCACGCCGGTCGCCTTGGCCCTGTCGCCGATCTCTCTACCCCATGCGCCGTCGCTCGTCTTTCCACCCGGAGGAAGCCGCAGTTCTGTAGGCATGAACTGCGTTTCTCTCGAACTGTCCAAAACCTGCGTCTCCCCCCCCCCCCCCCATACCGTCGAAGTGTCTGTCGATAGTGGCGCCGTTCTCGCCGTTGTGGATACTGGTCCTGCTATCTTTGTTAATAGCGCAGCCCTTTGCCGTCGACTACGTAAAGTGACGACGAATGTTTTGAACTTTTGCCTCCGCACTACCAGCGCGCACCGTATCCAACCTCTAGAAGCGTGCACAGCTCGCCTTTTTATACAGGGCATTTTGTACGTCGCCGAGTTTCTCGTGCTGTGCCCCTGATTTCGGGATATCATTCTTGGTTGACCCTCTCACCCTTCATCATGCGCTCATCGGTTGTGCCCGTGCAAGCCTTGAACAGTCTATGATTTGCTACCCCCCCCCCCCCCCCTGCGAAACCTCTCCCCGTGCCGGTAAAATGCTTGTCGCTGCAGATACTGACATCCCTGCATTCTCTGCAGCCCACGTTCACCTATAGTGCGCTTGCTTGTCTGACTCAACGGTTCCCTTCCGTCTGACTGATGCCGCTTCCCATCGCCACTGCTTCCTTCTTCCTTTCGCTCTTCTCACTATCTGCGGTAGCCACGGCACAACTTACGTCACGAACCCCTTTTCTTGCCCATCAACGCTTTTCCGGGGTGAATGTCTGGGACATGCCGTATCACTTCATCATGTTGTTACATACATTGTAGCTGACGTCCCCGTCTCTCTCCAGATAGCTGCCCTCCATTCACCTGCTGCTGCGCCAAGCCACTACTTCGTTTCTTTTTTTTCCCGCTCTATTGATGCCAGCCTTTCGCCAGCCCAACGTCCTCAGCTCGTAGAATTGCTTCACCGTTTCCGTCCGTCCTTCGACTTTCCGCACGCATCTCTTGGCCGCACATCCGTCGTCACTTACTGCATCGACACTGGCATGCATGCCACTTTGTACCCTCACCTGCGTGTCTCCAAGTGAACGTGACGTCATTACCAAAGAACAACAAGGTTGAGGACTGGGCGAGTTGGTAAGTATTCATTTTAAACCAGCCAGAAGACGCGACACAAAGGAAGAAGCAAACAAGACGAGGCTGGACTAACAACTGAAGTTTTATTGAAAGGAAGAAAACAACGAAGACTCGCACTGAGATGCGCGCGCACATAAGCCGTATCAGTGAAAGGGCACACAAAAAAATTTTTCATTGTCAGGGTCTTACTAACAAGTTATCTAAAAAGGCAAATTCCTTAGCGTGAAGGTTTACCGACGGCTTAGCCACACACGTGTCCTTAGCCTTAGCAATGTAGAAGGCTTCAACTATCTCGCGACAGATTTGTTTTTCATTTCTATAAACTACAGTAGTGTCGCTGAAGTCAGGCGTGCAAAGAGACAGATCATCGTCCGATTTGCATTCTCGAGATTGCACGTGCAACGCCAGATTAGAGTTCAACTTCCCACCCAGAGAGTTAGAATGCTCCGTCAGGCGCACATTTAGACATCTGCCCGTCTGCCCGTAGTAGCATCGACCACAAGGCAGCGGAACGCGATACACCACATTCTTTCTGCAAGGGGTGAGCCGTGTCTTATGTGACACTGTGCATCGGGAACGATCACTTGATGTTTTATCAAGCCTCCTTTTTACGCTGGCGCACAAGCCTCCTATCTTGTTTTTAGCTGTGAAGACAACGCAAAGTCATACTTCGCCGCCAGTTTCTTGAGTCGGTGTGAAACACCATGGAGGTAGGGAAAGGCGGCCAGCTTTTTTCGCCGCACCTCCACGTCAGCATCTTCCGGCCCCGTGTTGCTCTTTCCCAAGCGAGTCAAAACACGTTCAGACAAGCGGGCAAGGTGGGCAGTTGGAAACCCAGCTGCCATTAACTTTGAAACCTGCTGCGAGAATGAGTCCTCAGCGCGGTGATGGCAAGACTTACGTAAAGCGGACTTAATGCATGCGACTGCCAAGCCATCCTTTACCAACCTCGAGTGGTCAGACTGATAGCTAAGCAGAGGCTTCCCTGACCTGGGGCTGTAGCCCCAACATACGTGATCGTCCGCAAAGCACAGGTCTAAATCAAGAAACTGCAAATGGTTATCTTTAGGAAATTCAGACGTAAAAGACAGGCCCTGACCGCCCTGACCGGTGTTTCACACCGACTCAAGAAACTGGCGGCGAAGTATGACGTTGGCGTTGTCTTCACAGCTAAAAACAAGATAGGAGGCTTGTGCGCCAGCGTAAAAAGGAGGCTTTATAAAACATCAAGTGATCGTTCCCGATGCACAGTGTCACATAAGACACGGCTCACCCCTTGCAGAAAGAATGTGGTGTATCGCGTTCCGCTGCCTTGTGGTCGATGCTGCTACGGGCAGACGGACAGATGTCTAAATGTGCGCCTGACGGAGCATTCTAACTCTCTGGGTGGGAAGGCGAACTCTAATCTGGCGTTGCACGTGCAATCTCGAGAATGCAAATCGGACGATGATCTGTCTCTTTGCACGCCTGACTTCAGCGACACTACTGTAGTTTATAGAAATGAAAAACAAATCTGTCGCGAGATAGTTGAAGCCTTCTACATTGCTAAGGCTAAGGACACGTGTGTGGCTAAGCCGTCGGTAAACCTTCACGCTAAGGTATTTGCCTTTTTAGATAACTTGTTAGTAAGACCCTGACATTGAAAAATTTTTTTGTGTGCCCTTTCACTGATACGGCTTATGTGCGCGCGCATCTCAGTGCGAGTCTTCGTTGTTTTCTTCCTTTCAATAAAACTTCAGTTGTTAGTCCAGCCTCGTCTTGTTTGCTTCTTCCTTTGTGTCGCGTCTTCTGGCTGGTTTAAAATGATTACCAAAGAAGTTGGTAACATGCTCCAGCGCGACGTCATCTAGCCTTCCCACAGTCCATGGGCTTCCTCCATTGTTCTCATGCGGAAGAAGGACGGATCCATCCGCTTTGTTGTTGATTGCCGTCGCTTGAACAAGATTACATGATAAGATGCGTATCCACTTCCCCGAACTGACGATGTTCTCGACTGCCTGCAATGCGCGGAATTCTTTTCCTCGCTGGACCTTAGCTCCTGCTGGGAGGTGCCCATGGCAGCTGCTGACCATCAGAAAACGTATTTTGTTACGCCGGACGGCCTCTATGAATTTAACGTGATGCCGTTCGGTTTGTGCAACGCGCCGGCCACATTCGAGCAAATCATGAACACAATTCTCGGCGGACTCAACTGGCACACGTGTCTACATTAACCCGACGATGTCGTCGTCTTTTCTAGAGATTTTGCGTCTCACGTGGTCCGCCTCAAGCGTGTCCTGCAACGTCTGACCAACGCCGGCCTGCGACTGAACATGAAGTGCTGCTTCGCTGCCCAGCAACTTACCATCTTGGGCCACGTCGACTCCAGAGACGGAGTTCTTCCCAATCCCGCCAAGCTGCGTGCAGTGGCCGAGTTCCTCGACCGAGTTCCCTTAAAGAGAAGCGTAGTTTTAGAGGCCTATGCTTCCATTTCCGCCCCTTCGTCCGGAATTTGGCTTCCATCCTGTCTCCGCTGACTAGGCTGCTTGCTGCCTACCTTACCCTCTCGTCTTGGACGCCTGCCTGTGATGCTTCCTTCTCCACGCTTCGGCGCCTTCTGGTGTTCCCTCTGATCCTTGTGGCATTTTCACCCCAGTCAACGCAAGGAAATACTGATGCAAGTGACGTAGGCCTCGGCGCTGTTCTTGCCCGATAGAAACCCGGCTTCCCTGAACATGTTGTTGCGTATGCCAGTCGCACTTTACAAAAGTCGAAAAGAACTATTCTGTAACAAAAAAAACAATGCTTAGCGATCATTTCAGCCATTGTGAAGTTCCGACCTTACATATATGGTCGCCCATTCCCTCGTTACCAATCAGCATGCGCTTTGCTGGTAGTCCTTCCTCAAAGACCACTCCGGCTTCTTGGTCGCTGAGTTCTCCGTTTACAGGAGCACGACATTAACGTCATCTGTCGATCTGGTCGTAAGCATTCCGATTCAGATGCCGGAGCTCTCTCCCGCTCACCTATACCCCGTGACTACGACTTCACATTTCTCGGCACCAGCGATTGATCCTCTTGCCCACTTGCCACTTCAACAACGCCAGGACCCCTGTATTATTTCCCTCCTCGCTTTATTATCTACACAATCTGCACGTCCTGCGGCTCGAACACTCTGCCGTCAATCCCGCCAGTTTGCAATAAGGGATGGCCTGCTTTACCGCTTACCTTCATTCCCCACCTTCCCGACAGGTGGAAATGGCTCCTTGTCATTCCTCGGCGTCATCAATCCGACATATGCGTCTCTTTTCACGCCTCTCAGTGCGCCCACGCAAGTGTGGTCAAGACTTACACTCGCCTTCGACTTCCCTTCTACGAGCCGTGAATGTAGTGCTTCATACGCTGTACGTTCGCTCCAGCCCGGAATGCCAACGTGATGCGGGAGGTGCGGAGTTCGATCCCCAGTGCCGCCGGGGACCCACGGTGATACAATGGGTACAAAGTTTCCCCTGCCCGGTGCTCGGCTTCTTTAGCGTTAAATTCCTGTGAAATGGGTGTCTGACTTCACCTTGAGTAGAAAAAAAATCTTTGTGCCAGGCGCGCTTTGGCCACAGATGCCCTGGCGCATAAAATTCATCATCATCATCATCATTGGAATGTCAACGCCCCTAAATCCCTTCTCGCCGTTTCACTACTTCGATGCAGTCCTCGTACTGCCCCGAGCGCCAATTCGACTGCATCGGCATCGATCTCCGCGGTCCCCCTCCAATCACTCCAGCTGGCCACCGCTGGGCCACCATGGCGGTAGATAACCTGATCCGCTGCGTAGAAACTTCATCCTAGCAATCCGCGTCTGCGCAAGACGTTGAGTCTTTCATCCTGCATCATCTCGTTCTGCGTCACGGTTCGCCTAGAGAACTTTTGCGCGACCGGGGCCGTGCCTTCCTCTCAGACACCGTCCAAGCTCTCCTTCGACAATGCCGCACTGTTCACCGCCCTACGACGGCCTGCCTCCCTTAAAGGGGCCCCAAAACACAACATCAGTGCAATGTTTTGCCTCTTGGTTGTTTAGGATGAGTTTAGTGATGCTGTCAGCACCGGTCATACTGCGTATGCTCCGGTTTTTAATAATTTAATAGCTCGTACAAACAAATCATGGCGCTGACGGTGTCGCCATACAGTGGCGGTTCATAGCACTTGATATGGCATCATTTCGCGGTAGCTTGATGATTGGACAAAAAGTAAATATACTGCAAATTGTGTTAATAAATGGAGATATGTTTGCGAAAGTTTTTGAGTTTTATATTTGATCAACAAAACCTACTTGTTTTAAATAAAAGCGCTGCAAAGCAATAAAAAGAAAGATCCAGCAGAGGTTCTGCCTATTTTTTTTCATCGAAGGTCTTTGCGTCTCCCTGTACACATCCTACGACTTAGTACCCCGCACTTCTGGCTTCTCTCTATGTATAATCTGAGAACGGCTTTGCGGAGTCGATTCGTTCGAGCCATTTCACTCTACAAACTTCGTTTCAATCCCAAGAAAGAATGCAAAGAAAAAAGCCATTCATTTCACATTCAGTAGTAAACGTCGTCAGCTTGTGGAGAACCACCGAGCGGCGGCGCCAGATGGCATCACATTCCCGGCAAGAATGCGCGCACCTTGCTCACGTGACCCGTCAGCGCGTTCCGTGGCGGGCCATGGTGCGCGGTAAGCAGTAGTGGTACGCGTTATGCGTAATGTATCTAGTTTCTTTCGCAAGCCGTCACTCCGTAGCAGTATCTCTCGCGCTCGAGTATGAATCCAGTTCGGATCGCGTTCGGATCCATAAGTCAGGGAACGCAGCTGATCAGCGTTGCCTGCTGCGCCTTCGACGCGACGATGAAGCATCGCTTGGTCAGCTGGACGTTCACGTAGCTGTCTTAACCATGAAAACGACGGTACGAGCCTTGGCAAGCACGAGTTACAGCGATCAGGCAACCATGGTCTGCAAACTTCCGCGACGGGCTCAGATAGGCTGTTTTGATTATTCCCTTCCAGTGTCGTCATCGGGAGAGTGAAATGGTAATGGGAACCCACCGAAAATTGAGCTGAGGGTAGCATTTTGTTTGCTTGTGTTTTGAATTTTTTTCATTGAATAACTCCCGTTTTTTTTTGAGTCAGCATCTGTGTGACATAAAGAATCCATATGAAGTGTAGCCGGCATCCGCTAAAACAGTGTTCCACAGCTCTTATAAACAAATGGCTTGACTGAACGTTTCAAAGATACACTGAGCGATATGCTGGCCATGTATGTTGCATCTGGCCACTCAAATTGGACCGCATTCTCCCCTTTGTCGCATACGCTTACAACACTGCCACACAGAGCTCAACTGAATTTCTTCCATCCTTCCTTTTTAATGGCCGCGAGCCCACCTGCACCATTGATACCGTGCTCCCTTTACGCCCTGATGTGTCCTAGTCTATGACCGTTTGTCAAGCAGCCACAAGAGTGGCCATCGCAGCAGCAGAATCGGCGACATGCACGAAAATCTGTTTTGCTTTGCACTTCATGTTATGGCTGCCCTATTTTGCTGTCAGCCAACGTATGTGCCGACTTTCCGGTGACTGAACTCATCGGGGCATTCTGTAATGTTGGCCTGGACCTAGGAAAGTTCGCACGTGGGGCACACCCCACCTTGGATCGCCAAGCGACCGACTTCTTCACGGCACGTGGTATCACATATTGACAAGGCCATCTCACGGGACCCGTACTACTGCTCTGAAAGAGGCAGCGAGACAATTCATCTGCAGTGGGAATCGCAGCCATACATCCGGCAATATGCTGAAAAATCCGTTTTGCTTTGCACTTCAGGTCAGTAGTTATTTGAATCAAAATGCTACCGCAGTGATGACCGTTGTTTGCAGCTGCTGCCCTGCACACTTTGCTACAAGTGTTTTTGAGTTGACTACTTTAGTTGCCTAGCGATCCATTGCTCTGTACAGATATAGGGAAAAACCCCGGGCCAACCGAAAACAAATTGCTCCAGGAATTCCTGGCTGGCAAAAGCAAAGTGCAGTCTGCTATTGAGGAAATTAAGGGATCGCAAAAATATATGGAAAAAAAATCTCCTCTCTCGCAATCAGAATCGAAATTGTTGAAAAGAAATTAGCAACATTTGCTTTGCTCGGCAGCAGAATAGATGATTTTGAGACCACCGTATCTGGACTCAACAAAAGCTCATTTCGTTAACAAAAAATGCTGATGATCTTGAAAGCAGAGGACGTAGAAAAAATTACATAGTTTCCCACCCTTTCCGACCCAGCGACCAGTAAACTGGACATATGAAAAAAAAAGCGACGAAAAAAGCGAAGGATGTCCAAAATCAAAACCGAAGCCACTTCCACGGCTTCCGGAAGAGACGAGGAATATCTCGATCGAGATAGTTCCTCTTTCGGCCGCATCTTCTCAGGAGGGCAGCACAAAGTAATGGCGCCCTCCCCAACCAAGCAGCCGCGCGCAACGTGCTCAAGTAAGTTATTTGTTTTAACATTTTCTCCTCACTCAATTCAAATAAGTAAATTCGTGCGAGATAATTAAACTCTGTTTGAAACAATGTGGTTAAAAGTTTGCCCTCGTTATAAGTAGTTTTTTCGCAATGTGACAATGTTTTTTTGTCCAGTGTACTGGTCACTGGGATTCAAATGGCGCGTTTGGTTGAAGTCCCCGTGCAAGCACGTTGCGTTTGATTTTCAATGTTTTCTCGCGCCAAAATTGCATAAATCCTAATGTCATGGCAGAAATATCCTAATGGGAATTTTTCATACAAGTAACATGATTTTGAGCACTATTTTGTTGTTTTATTTGCAGAAAAGACGCTCACTGATCAAGAAATTTCAGAGCTTTTGTATGGGGACCAGGCCGACCTAGACGTTGATTCGGACTCGGGCGACGAAGCAGAGAAATTCCAGCCAAAATATCTACTGGACGAAAGCAGCGACGAATATTCCAGTAGAAATGAAAGTGACCAAAACAAAAAGTATGACAAAGTATATCCACCACAACGTTCACGCCAAAACGTAGCACAGTCGTGGACGGTACAGGCGTTTTTAGCGCCGACTGAAATCGAAAGAACCGCACCCGCAGAACACTGTCAAGAGCCCCAGACGCCTTTGACATATTTTAAAGCATATTTTTAAAACAACTTTAGGGAGTTCATAGCAACCAGAATGAACTTGTACTGGGTTCAGATGAATGGGACCACCCTAGGTATGACAGCCAATGAAGCCGAAGCTCTTTTGGAATGCACATTGTAATGGGCAACCTGAAGTTCCCTCAGGCCCGCATGTATTGGGCAGCAGCAACTCGAGTATCATTAATTGCCGATGCCAGCCTAGAGATTGCTTCTTCCGTCTCAGAAACGCCTTGCACGTCTGCAACAACGGCAACGACTATGGCGAAAGCAACCGATGCTCGAAGGTTCAGGCTCTCCTAAACCGTGTGAGGAAAGCCTGTCTGAAAATTCCCAGGTCTAATGCAGCCTCTGTGGACGAAAAGATGATTCCGTGTACAGGCAGAACACAATTGCGTCAGTATGTTCGGGGAAGCCAAACCCGACCGGCCTCAAGAACTTTGTGCTTGCTGACTCTCTCGGTAGGGTATTGGACTTTGAAATCTACCATGGTGTCACAACATCGATTACCACTGAGCACAAAGATCTCGGAATCGGCGGAGGAATTGTCATGCGACTTGCAGACTCAGTGCCTCGAGGGAATGACTGCGTCTTGTGCTTTGACAGATTTTTCACGTCCGTGCCGCTAATTGAGAGCCTTCTTGAGATGGGAATGTTCGGTCACGGTACAGTGATGACAGAGTCAAGAGAGCTCTCAAATCCGATGTAGAGCTACTTTCTGAAGGAAGCGGATTGAGTCATGAGAAGGTGAGCGCTGACGGAAAATTGGTGGTGGTGAAATAGATGGATACGCGGTCAGTTACACTGCTGTCTTCATGTTGTGGAGCTGAGTCAGTTGACTCTAGAAGGCGCTACGACAAGAAGCAGAAAAAATACTTTGAAGTCGAAAGGCCGGCAAGCGTCCGATTCTACAACACTCAAAAGGGAGGTGTAGGGTTCGGCGCGCTGTCTCGATCTTTTTGTACATGTGTTGCGAATATTCCGCGAGAGGGCAGTGACCTAGGCTGCGCGTCCGGTTTTGTTTTATTTTGTTTTGCTTTGGTGCACGCCGTTAGAAGGGGACTCTTGCCTTTTTGGTTAGTCTCCCGATTCGTCCTTGCGGTTTCCTTCGCCGCTCCGGACGGCGGGGCTATCTGCCGGCCTCGACCTTGGACCCCTGTCCCCTTTGCGAAGGATTGCGAGACCACCTAGTGAGGAACTCGGGGGTAAGGGAAAACGTTGACATCAGTTCTGAGCTTTCCTATTCGTCAAAACTGATGAGCCGCAGTTAGCAGTTTATTTTTACGTGTGGAAAGGGGCGCGGGCATCTTCGGGGTGTACCCGTGAAGGGAGCCGCGCCCGTGTGTTTTTGGTCTCTAGCGACTCCTAGCTGGCAGGCGCTCGGTCTGGCCGAGTGCGGAGGGAGTGACCGTTGAGAGCTGGTGCGAGGCGCGCCAGTTTGACTGTTGGGACGCGGTGTCCCTCGCCTCTGTGCAGGCGGTCGGCTAGGCCGGTCGCGAATAGTTGTGGCCGTATACTGACTTTTGTTTGTACTCATCTGTAAATAGCCTGTATAAAAGTTCGTTTCTCACTAAATCGCTTCGCCTGAAAGTCATATCATCGAGAAGCCTTCAAGCGGTGCATCCAGTTTCTGGACATCTCGGGACCAACACCACCGGCAAACCTTTACTGGAGGAGTAGACCTGAACGGCTTTCTCATCAGTCTGTATCGCATAAAAATGAAAACTAAGAAATGGTCTGTAAAAGTCATTTTCCACTTCACGGATCTCGCCTTGGTTAACAGCTGGCTGAGTTACAAAGAAGACACCAAAGAGGCAGGCTACACGAAGAGTCAAGTGCTTCACCTGCTAGACTTCAGGATGCAGGTAGCAGAAGCTCTTCTCAGAGGCTCCGAAGAAAGAAAACGGCGTGGTAGGGCATCTACAGATGCTACTGTTCAACATGAACACCACCACAGGGCGGCCGTGCAAATACCATGCCCTGACGTGCGTTTTCATCAACAAGGCCATTGGCCACATCCGCAAGTGATGGCAAATTCCCCTAGGTGTCGACTCCCCAAATACATGGCAAAGTCGCAAGTTCAGTGCACAAAATGCAGCCTTTCTTTGCTTGAAGGCAGGCGAAAACTGTTCGCGATTTACACTGCAAGCAAGCTCCAGAGTTGACCTTGATTTTGAAAGTTTCATCGAGCACAAAGACGATAATGCAAGACCATGTCGCTACTAGTGCAAGTTCCTTCTTTTTCTTAAGTCAGGCAATACTGTACTTGTGATTCTAAGAAAAGCTATGCTCTTGAGATGACATACAGCACTGTTGCATCAACGAGCAAAGCAGATTATGTGCAACAAATAAATCCCAGTGTTCAGTATACTGGACATGGTTCTCCATTGAAAACGACTGTACTTACTATGTTCATAATTTTTACACGCTTGTTAATACCTTCGTAACCGCAAAAAACCACCAGCAATTTTTTTTCTCGCCCAGAAAATAATTCGGCATGCAAAGGGTTAGGTGCAGAGGAGTCTGATACCGAGAATTCCGACCTGCTTGAAATGGCAGTAAACGAAGTATTATTGAGCCAATTGCACCTGAATGTTACTATAGTATCGAAAGAATACACAGTCTTCGCTGAAGGACAGAAAATAAGACAAGACACGTCAGGCTATATGTAACTTCTGGAGTACCGTGATAAATTATTCATACTGAGGGCGTGCAGCAAACTAGAGGTCAGCAAATATTCTGCCTGAAGATTTTTCGATAAAGGTGCGTGGTGTATGCAAACTCTTATGGAAAAGTGCAGTGAAAGAGAAGACAAACTGCGCAAAAGTTAACCTCCTATATGATAATTTATGCGTTGGAGGCGTCATCTGTGAACGGGACGAAGAAAATTCCTGTCGTTATCGTCTCGATGACAATAAAAGATGTTGACAAATGAATACAAACGGCGCTTCCTTAAGATTCTCAGTGTTTCGTCGGAGCATATTAAAAATTCTGAGGGCAATTAAGTCTGTTTACATGGAGGAATGCGAACGCATGTGTTTGAGGAATAAAAGGGCGCAGTAGCTCTCCGATCTCGACCTGTTGGTGGACACCTTAACAGCGCCTTACAGCATGGAACCGAAGGTGCATATGTCATTGGTTCGAAACCCTGCAGGAAGCTAGCCTCGAACTTGAATAAGCATGCAAGCTATATGCAAAGAGAAACACTATCACACCACCCAGAATGTTGTACGACGAACGGTTGCTCAAAACTTTGGTGAATTTATTCGGGAATACTGCCACCACATTCAGGTAAACCAATGATGACACCGCTAGGACTTCATCCGCACCTACGGCGCGAATATCCGGACCCCGTAGAGTATCTGTTACGGGTCCGATTGGACTTATTTTTGGAAATGTGGCGGAAAGTTTGAAGGTTGTTTCACTTCAGCCACTGGTTGGCCTGGTATTGCACTGCCTCCGGGATCGGCCATGTCTTTAGCGCGTCTTTACTATCCTGTATTTCTATCATATCTTTCAACTCTCCTACTATCTGCACGTGTTAGCGATTGTCGCTCGGCTTGAGCAAGTGAGCAGGCCTGTGCATTTTCCTTTTCTTTCTTCCTGGCAACGACAGACAGACAGACTGCACCTGCGGTATCTGTCGACAGTGTCATCGCTTTTGCGGACGCGGTTTTGCGCCGCCCGTCTATTTAAATCATTAATTGGTGGTGTCATAATTTTTATTTCGTTATTTTGAAATTTACTAATGACTCAATTTTACTAATTACGCTAAATAATTAATAATTGCTTTTACTGAATATCGGCGTGATGACATCATTCTTGATCACGGCATATAACGCCATTGATTTATTACTCATTATCATTAAACTTTTACACATTCATTCATCTGCATTTTACACATCCATTCATTTTTCGGACAATATTTGCTGAAAAGTTTTGCTGACAAGTTTTGCGGACAGAACTGAGCCATGTAATGCTTTCGCATTAACAAAGCATTAGAAAAGGTGGGGCTTTTTTTTAGTGCATAATCTCGACATCGCTATTCTCATCGAAACGTTGTTGACTGACACAAGTTATGACAGCGAATTTGACCCGCCTGCATTGAGCCTGTATAGAAAAGTTCGCAGCACAAATGTCGTCTTGAAAGTATTGTTTTCAAGACATGGCTAAGTTCGCTAAAGATGCCAGATGTACCTAACACAGAATCTGTTTTTTGTAAAGCTTACTGTGATCATGTTGGATATGTGTTGGAACTTGGGAGAAATGTACAGAAGTGCTACGGCTGCCACAAACGTTATAGAGGACATATGGGAATACATAAGCACATATATCGATCACGGTGATCAGTTATTTTATTAGGGACCTTAATTTTTCTAATGATAACTGGTTCACTATGTCGCACAGTAAGTCTAGTGATGCCTCAACTGATATTCTCCTGAACATCGCCTTTGATTTTGACCTCTCGCAAGTAATTGAAGAGCATGCAAGGATTAAGGGTACCTCCAAATCAGTCCTAGACCCTTTTTTTTGTTAGCAGCAGTATTTCTTCTAAAGTACACTCTGAACTAGTTCCCGTAATTTCTGACCACCGGACTGTGCTGCTTAGTGTGTCTTGTGGCCCTACAAAAATATCCTCAAGACTTCTACATCGCTTAATTTTTCTAAAGGAGAAGACCACAGTTGTACATTCTTTTCATTTTGATGACATCGCCATTAAAACTGATAACATACATATAATCTGGCACCGTTTCAAACAAACTGTGAACAGTTGTATGTGTTTTGCACCCAACGTCGTCAAGAAACCAAAAAGTAAGAACCCATGGATTTCCATGCAGACATTAAAATTATGGAGGCGGCTAAAAAGGCTTAAAAAGAGACAGGATTGCTCCAACAAATCCATAATTTCAAATTTGCAATCTGAAATTAAGAGTCAAGTAGCCACAGACAAAAACACAAGGACTCTTGCCAAGCGTAGGAGAATCGTCGATGCTAGCGCCGCTACAAGCTCGTGACAGCCGTCCTATAAGTGTCGATTAACTCTGCTAATCCAGGATACACAAAGCGAAACCTGCTGGCGCTCATTGTGTTCGTTGGCGTTGGCAACGTTCTAGACGCTGATAATTTTGAGGAACCAAAGGGCGCATAACTGGCTCCCTGGGTCAGTGGATGCCTTAATCGCGTTTTGAGGTGCCTGGGGGTGGCGAGAAAGAGATGTGGGCTTTATTCATTAGCGTTGACAACGTTGTGGCAGGCACGCGGCACTGCGGCATTAGGCTGCAGCGTTTATTGGGCGACCAACCTCTCGCGATCAACCATGAACTCCCACCTGCTAGGGTGGCAGGGTGGGCGCACGGCCTATCCAGTGTGCGGAACGCAATCAAAGCAAGTTTCTGCAGTTGGACAGCAACGCCATGTACATGAAAGCAAGACTGAAGTGTTCGCTTACCCAGGGAGCCAGTTGTGCGCTTTTACTTTCGTTAAAATCAGCTGCCTATAAAACGTTGTCAACGCCAATGAACGCGCAGCGGCTCACTTTTTTCTTTGGTTTTTGAGGAAATGAAATGGCGCAGTAACTGTCACATCTTGGTAGACATCCGAACCACACTGTGAGAGAAAGGATAAAGGAGTGGGGGAAAGAAGAAACAGGAAATTGAAAATTTGTTTTTGAGGAAAGGAAATGGCGCAGTATCTGTCCCCCATCTCGATGGACACCTGAACCGCGCCTTAAGGGATCCTTGATTGGGCTGAAGGTCGTTCAAGGTCGTTGTGCTGCCTACCCGAAGACTGCTTTACCTAACGTAATGAAGCTATTCGCTTCAACACACTAGTATGAGAAATCCTACCAAGCTTTTACTGCATCACCAGAAAAATTCTGGAGGGCTATTTCACCTAAATGTTTAGACTGCGATACCTTCGAAATAGACGGGAAACAGGTAACTGATTCCGAAGTAATATCCAGTGCTTTTCATGGCCATTTTAAGTCTGCTTTTACCAAAGCCTATGGTGCCCTGCCATCTTCTGATGTCTCCTGGCCATGTATGCAAGACGTCACAGTTTCAAAATAAGGAATTATCAACTTGCTATTAATACCTGATGAAACACGTCCCCGGGGCCTCACAACGTCCCAGATACATTTTTGACACATATGCAGAGAGTGTTTCCAAGTAATTGGATGTTGTATTTACTAAGTCATTACGCGACGGTGAACTCCCAAATGTTTAGTTTTTTTCTTTTTCGCTATTTTGCTTCTTTGCTGAACTCTTGTGCGTGACAATTTCAGTTTTTTACTTTTTGTACTTATTTATGTGGTATTGTTGAAGATAGTAGCTGTACCTTGCGTGTTTATTGTGCTTTCTGCTGTATAACTAGTGCTTAGTGCATTGTTTCGGTTGAAGCCAATGTTTTAAATCACGTTGTACCATTCTGCTAAAATCATCGTGAGGTGATTGATGTATCTACCAATAAATAAATGTGCTGAAGAATTCTGCCAGCTTGTTCGATCTCTTACCACCGAGGACGAGAATCGCCGCAAGCACCTTCGCGGCGCCACCAGCCCTCTTCTGTCGTATACTCCGGACTCACTCGTGTGGCGTTGGGCTCCATCAAGTGGCCCCGGCCTTTCCACGAAACTCCTTTCAAAGTAGCAAGGCTTGTACCGTGTTATTTTCCAGATCTCTCTAGTGGACTACGTTACTGAACCGCTTTCGCGGTCCCTGGATGCGCGCCATTGTGGCCGTGAAACAGTGCACGCCTCCGATTCGTGTTCAGATCCGCCTATCGTGTGTGTTCCATTAAGTCCGCAGGATGCCTTCTTTTCCACCCGGAGGTAATTGCAGCGTGGCGGCCACGCTCAGTTTCGGTGGTGAAAGAAGACGACGAGCCACAGGTATCTTGCTGACCGAACGCTTGGCCAGCACTGTTGTCAGACGACGCAAGTAACCCGGATTCACCTGAGCCACAAGCCCTTTCACAGCATGTATATCTATCCTTTGTTTACCATTGTCCCGAGATATTTGTACTCTGCCACTCTAGATATTTCATGTCCGCGTACAGCAAGCACCTGAAAAGTTGTAGCGTTGGAAATCATCAGACCTAAGTTAATGGCACTAAAAGTGAAGCCTAGAGCGTCTCCGTCGTCTCCACAAGTATTAACCAGCGTTTTCAAATCTTTCTGGCTATCCGGTAATAGTATACAATATCGTCCGCATATATTAAATCCTGGAATCGCTGCTCTACGAGCTTTCTGGCTGATCTGTACGACATATTATAACCTAGATTACTTTTTGTTGCCTTTTTTTCGTATTATGCGTATCTATCATATGAAGCATAAGCAGCAGCGGTGATGGAGGAGAACTCTGCCGTAATCTTTTGCACCCGTCGACCGTTGTATTACTTCATATTCCTTCCAATCTAATTTCAACCTTATTGTCTCAGTATATTTCCTACAGGAAATCAATTCTCATGACCGATATCTTAATCTTTCAGTGTGTTCCTCAGGAGTTCTCTGTTCAGTTTGTCGTATGCACTGCTTATGTCCAGGAATTCTAAATACAGAGATTTGCTTGCCGCCCTAACTATTTCAAAGCATTGGGTAGGCAAGAACAGGCCATCGTCTAAGCGCCTACCACTTCTGAATTCGTTCTGAAGCTCTCCAGGTATCTTAATAGTTTCTATTCATGACTGCCTTTTCAGTTTGAGCGTCTGGATTGCGAGCCTGTATAGTACAGATGTTGTGGTAAGCGGTCTGAAGGATTTTAGGCCTATCCTCTCTACTTTTGGTTTGTAAATCTAATTAATTTTTGCTTGTCCCCAATTGCCCAAAATTTTCTTATTTTAATGAATATTTTCAATGCTTCGAATAGCATGTCCTTTATCAGCTTTACTGTAATTTCGTCTTTCTCTGTGGATGTGTATTGACCAATATTTGCTTCCATTGTCTACCAGTTAAGGTTAGCCAGTTCTAAGCTCCTTTCTATTATAATGTCTTGGGTTGCTGCTTCGCTCTGGTAGATTGTCCTATCGTTCTTTCAAGCACCCCTGGTGAAGCGCAACTCAACCATTTCGCGCTCTGAAATTCCGCTTGACCAGTGCGAGGAGGAGGCCCGGAGGTAAGAGTGAACCGGTTGGTTCGTTGCATCCATCGAGGAAAACAAAAGCTCAGTAGAGAGCGTGACGTCGCGCGGCGAGCCTTCGCAAGCCAGGTACTCATGAAGTCGCTGCCTTCCTCTATTTTTTGCTTTCCGAGACGGTCCATAATGTTTTGTTGTCGGCATGTTTTAGTGCGCGCGTCTGCGCGGTTCATGGCGCCCACGCCTGCAGTGACGTGCGCGTTCGGAGTGTTCCGGTACGGTTTCAGTTTCCGTGCGCTGGTACAAGTATGCGGGGATAGGTATCACCGCACGCCATCGTGTGGGGGACCGAATCTCTGCCTTTTGCTTTTTATGTCTAGGCTTCAATGTTATTGGTGGACGCGCCCTCCTTATTGTTTTTTTCCTCCTAGGTCTCGTCAGCGTGAGCACGCAAACACATTGTCCCGTGCCCCATGCTGTGCTGTGCTCAATCAGCTCAAGCTTTTGTTACCAGTGAATGCTCCTGGATTCTCGGCTAGTGAAGGCACTGCGATATCCCAGCATGCTGGGCTTGTTCAGCATGCCAAATTTCGGCGGCGAAGGTGACAGCGGCAGCGGGAAGAGCAAGACGACAGGACTCAGCGGTGCGAGCGGCGGTAGGGGAAAGGAAGCG
The DNA here is from genome assembly GCF_052857255.1 of Amblyomma americanum. Taxonomy (NCBI): domain Eukaryota; kingdom Metazoa; phylum Arthropoda; class Arachnida; order Ixodida; family Ixodidae; genus Amblyomma; species Amblyomma americanum. The sequence continues at coordinate 386,147,953 of NC_135497.1, read as the reverse complement.
GAAGAGACGCAGCGATCCACTAGTGCTGGCAGCCCAATCCGAAGTAAAGCATAGAAAAAGCGAAGGGCAAGTGGAGGCGAGTCGGTTGACACCCTATTGTCGCAGATTTGTCAGATCACATTGTAGGAAGGAAGGAAGGCCTCAGACGTTGCTGGCACTGTTTGCTGGCATTGTTTGGTCAGCAGTCAAGTTTTCTTCCTTCTCTCGTCTTGCTGTTTTTTTTTCGTGCGCTGTTTTGTCACTGTGCAGTATTTTGCGCGCTATCCCGACGCATGTTATTATGTCGTGCGCTATTGTTTCACGGCACCCCTCAATAAATAGACGCCTCTCTCAGGGCTCGGATAGCTGCTATGTCATCAACACAGTGAGGTCCTTGATTCAGAGTAGTAGAGATTTTCAGGCCATCAGTCGAAGTTGCATGCTTTTTGCGGCACCTTTTGAACATGCAGATAGGCTTCACTAGGGCTGAAACGCAATAATTTTTCATGGAGTTCTGTTCTGGCTTCACAGCTGAGTTAAAATTCAATTGCTTGAGACAACTGTTCCAAGAGCCACCTGTTGCAGCGATAATTCTATACAAAATCGGAAGAACGCTATGGGCGCATAGATCGTGCGCTCCACCGGAACTAGGCTATGTGGACACAGGGGAACACAGGGGCCGCATCGCGTAAGCGGAGAGAGGCTGTTTCGCGCTCTTTGGAGCCCGGCTGGCTCGGCCGTCTAACTACCCGGCTCTACCTGGGCCCGCCGCGGTTCTCTTGCCCTAGGGCGTCCCGGAATTTGTAAAAAACTGCTTGTGGAAGCATGCAGGTATCTTGTAGTAAGGCTGATATTTCTAACGTCGAACTGTTATTTTTTGCCGAGTGGCTCAGTCAGAATGACGTTAGGCTGCCGATGGAAGCTCGTCCACAACTGCGGCGTTTAGATAGAGGCAAAATGCAAAAAGGCCCATGTGCTGTGCAATCTGAGCGCCCGTTGCGGCTTTTACATTTATTATTTTTAATTTTTGAGGCACTGCGGTGACTTTGTGGCTGCAAACGTCGTAAATTGTAGGGTTTAGTGTCGCGACGCCGTAGTGAAAAACTCTGCATTAGTTCAGACCGACTGGAGTCCTTTAAAACTAGTGCACCCACACGGGAGTTTTTGTATTTCGCCTCCATTGAAATACGACAGCCGCCAGCAGGATCGAACCCGCAACCTTCAGAATAGCAGCCGAACGCCGCAGCCAGTGAGCGACAACGGTGGATGGCTACAAATATTGCTCTAAATGTTAATCGCTAAGGGAACTTCAGGTGTTGTGCATTTCTGTAATAAGTAAATTTCATGTCGCAAGCAAAAAAATAAAACGTAAAAATAAAAAATACCAGTCTTTTTAAATCTCCACAACGCTGGTGTGCTGGAAGTGACTTCAGTCGGTGCTTGTTACCTATGTTCGTGTCGACGACCTCGTAGCTTCACCGGCAACGCTTTTAGATGATTTTGTATCTCCCGCAGGCTACCGTTTGGCTGGATGCTTCGTCTATCAGGCAAATGTTTGCTCGGCACCAGTGGAGAGTAGTACTAAACTTGTCGCATAGAGGATATCATGCCGTGATTAGAAAGCAGTTGATGACTCGCATAAATTAAGAAACGTTAAAGCCTGCACCGCAAGAAACGGTGAAAAGCGTGGCTGCAGTATTCTTCTAGCGCGATGGCAAGTTGCTGAAGACGACAGCAGTGCAGCCAACCCCCTGTGAAGTTTAAAAAAAGAAAACAGCACCTGAAATCATGATGGATGTTATACCGATTGCCACGATCTTGCAAAAATTTGCTTTGTGTTCATATCATACCACTGAAAGAGCGAACGTTGCCCGATGCCCGATGGGGCAGTTGCAACCTACCACGGTGGGGAGTTTGTGATGACGTCAGTAGATGACATGACCTGCCACGTGACATCACGTGACACCTGTCACGTGACTTCACTGACACTGCCCTCTTGAAAACCTTGCGTATTGAAGCTTTCGCTACAAAAATGCTGTAGTGGCAGGGTTCGGAATAATTGTTTTTTTGGGGGGGAAGGAAATGCACATTATCTGCCTCATATATCGTTGGACACCTGAACCGTGCCTTGAGGGAAGGGATAAAGGAGGGAGTGAAAGAAAAAAGGAAGAAAGCAGTGCCGTAGTGGAGGGCTCCGGAATAATTTCGACCACCTGGGGATATTTAACGTGAACAGAATGCTTCTTGAATGCTTAACATTTTAGTCACAACAAGCTCGACAATATGCCTAACAAGGGGGAACTGCAGCTCTCGCTACGTATATCCTAGGATTGCTTCAGAATAAAAATTGAAAATTGGTTTTGAGGAAAGGAAATAGCTCAGTAACTGTGTCACTTACCTCGGAGGACACCCGAACCGCACCGTGAGGGAGGGAGGAGAAACGGAGTGAAGGACGCTACGCAGAGAGAAAGACGCGCCGTAGTGGAGGGTTCAGCATAAGTATCGACCACCTGGGCATTTTTAACATACACTGATAGCGCACAGTGCACGGGCATACAGAATTTCTCCGCCATCGAAATGCGGAAACCCAGTCGCGGTGGTCTTTGGCACAGCATGGGTGTTCGGCACTTGATACTGACGAGAGCTTTCTGTGGGACGGAAGCAAAAGCTACAAGCGCGAGGCGACAGGTTCCGTCCACAAGCGGCAGCCGCGTTTTGATGTGATGTCCTTAAATATCTCCCGGTGGTTGAAATTAGGCCGCAGCTCTCCGCTACGGGACCGCCCTCTTTTAAAGCGAAAGCTTTACTTGACGCGATCTTGCGATTTCGCCGTGGCGGTGCTCCGAGGAGGCACATGACGTCGCAACGCGCGCCTCGCCGCGAATATTTCTCTCTCTCTCTCTCGCTCCCTAATCACTACTGCGCATGCGCTGCTAGTAGCACCGAGCCACAGGAGTGCCGCCGCTGCGCAGCGCCGCGCCTTTCCTCGAAATCAAACTTTCAATTTTAAGTTTTATCTTTCTTCTTTCCCTCCCTCCTTTATTCCTTCCCTCACGGCGCGGTTCGGGTGTCCACCGAGATATGTGAGACGGCTACTGTGCCATTTCGTTTCCTCAAAAACCAAACAAGTGAGCCGACGGTGTTCATAGGGTTCATTGGCGTTGACAACTTTGCAAAGGCCGTTCAATTTCACTAAAGGAAAGGCGCACAACCGGCTCTGTGGGTCAGTGGAGACCTCAATTTCGCTTTCATGTACGTGGCGTTGGTCTGCAACTGAAAAAGCCTGCTTTGATTGCGTTCCGCACACTGGACAGGCAGCGCACCTTCTCTGCCACCCTGGGAGGTGGCATGCAGCTAATGCTTGATCGCGAGAGATTGATCACCAAATGAACGCTGCAGCCTAGCTATTGCTGTAGTGCCGCATGTCAGCCACAGCGCTGTCAGCGCTAATGCATTCAGGCCACATCTCTCTTTCACCACCAGTACATGTATCAAAGCACGAATGAGGTGTCCGCATATCCAGGGAGCCAGTTACGCGCCCTTCTTTTCCAGGAATCAAAGCCATCGCCGTCTAGAACATTGTCAACGCCAATGCCAATTAACCGTGAACGCCGACATCTTTCGCTTTGCATATCCTGGATTATCTGAGCTTATCCAAATTAATTTTTTTTCTTTCACTCCCACCATCCTCTCTCCCTCACGCAGCGGTTGAGGTGTCCACCAAAAAGTGAGGCAGTTTCCGCGGCTTTCATTTCCTGATAACCCGTCTTTCAAGCGTGATTTCCTGACGCGCTCACGAGCCAGCGCCGTCGTTTTGGTAGCTCGCGCTCGTGGCGTCTACATCAGTGCAACAGACAGCTTCCCCCGAGCAAACCCAGTTATTTTACAGGCGCTGCCTAGGGATCCTCGAAGCTCCCTCTTCATCATTACGATGTCTTGTCTTAAAGCTGCGTGCCTTGTAAGCCGTTCAGTCATGCACGGAAGTATCTGAGAATTTTTGAAGAAGGGCGTCTGATAACTATAATCAGTTATACATAGAACAACTAGCGCGCATCATCCGTCTTTTTTTCTAGGCTTGGGCAGGCAAAACAAAACGCGTGCTGCATCAGAATAGCAGTACGTCTGGAGGTGTTCGAACTTCTTTGCTTTAGGCCACAGTGATGTTAACGTCTTTTGTGTCAAATCATTGCCGCTTCACTCTTCTGAGAATAGTTCTACAATCCCGTATGCTTTACATCGCCCACGAGCAATTTCTGTTACTTAAGACCCTTACGGTACATTTTTAATTCGCTCGTCTTACAAGATTAGCGCCATGTCTACTTGTGAATGTCATTGTATCCGGCAACCTTGGCATGTGTACACACGTAAATTAGATTTTTTTGAAACATCCTTAGGCGAGAAATGTTCAAGTGTTAATTACCCTGCTTTCTGTCAGCTGCCTCGAGAGAGAACAGTACCTTGTGTTGCGGCCAGGCCAGGGTTCTCGAGCGTTCTTTATTAGGTGTCCTTCGGCTGGCACGCTTCTCGCCATAGTGAGCCAGCCTCCTGCCATGCTTCACAGACTGCAGACCAATTCCAATCTCAGTCATTCTAGACTATACTACATCACTAACGGGAAATATGACCCCATCTGTCCTAATTGCGACCATAGAGTGTGTGCCACTAAGGCACACATCCTCTGGGGATGCGATGGTAACCCGCCCCCACAAACATTACTGCCAGCTCCCTCCGCGGAGGGTTGGATCGAACTTCTTGCGAGACCAGAAAAGAAGACACAACTCGCACTCGTCTCGTCGGCTCAAGACATCGCGCCCACCTGGAGAACACACTCGGCCCACATGCCCTATCTACCAACCCTCAAGTGGCTAATAATGTTGTTCTCACTTTCTCTCTTCTACAAAGGCCTTTTGATGTCGCCGTCCCTCAGGGTGCTCCCGCTGAATTCATCAACACCCCTCGACTGGAACTTCAACTCCGAGTGTACCTGGGGGCTTGTTTTGCGTTTCAAAAACGAACCTCCACAAGGACTTCCTCTCTTTGAAGAAAAAAAGATAGCAGCGGTTTAAGTACTTCTGAGCCTGGTAAGAGAGCGAAAGCTGTGCTTTATCAGATAACTAGACGCGGCTTGGCGTCTGTAACGTTTAGTGCGTTCCGCGCATTGGATGGGCAGCGCGCTCACCCTGCCACCCTGGCAGTTAATGATTAATCTCGAGAGTTTGGTCACCCAATGAACACTGCGGCTTATTGGTGGTGGTGAAAGGCATTTATTTCGCTATGTATGCAGAGAGGTGCTAGGGGCGAGGCTCCTAGTCGGTCTCTCCCCAAGGCGGAGTCCCTCATTCCGGGACCATGTTGGTCCCGACCGCTGCAAGGTCTGCCGAAACACGGCCTGTTGGGCCGTTAATTTCTGGCAGCCCAGCAAAGCCGACACCCAGTCTTTCGAGCCGGAGAAGGGGTGATGGGGAGGGGGGGAGAGAAGGAGTTTGTGTGCATGCCCAAACCATGTGAAATGTGTCGGCCACCTCCCCACAGAGTGAGCAGCGTCCGCCCAAAGAAGCATCAAAATGCTTGAGAACCGCCGGATACATCACGGTGTTTGTAAAGAACATAAGGAGAGTTCGTTTGCCTGCTTTGCCCAGTCCCTTCACAGGAACCGGGTAGCGCCGGTGTTCGGCGCGATAGTGCTCGATAGATATTGTAGTCAATATACAGATATTAGGGGTACATTTCAACAGCCAGCTAAGCTGGGATAATCATGTTAAGGCGGTCATCAGTAAGCTTTCCCGAGTCACAGGTATCATTAACCGGCATCGTTACTTGCTTCCATGCAAAGTAAACTTCTCCTGTACAATTCACTCTTTATGTCCCAAGTAAACTATGCGCACTTTGTTTGGGGAACAACTACAGGTGCCAATAAAAATAAGATTTATGTTTTACAGACGGCTTTACGTGCAATACTCAACGTCGGTTCAGATCTAAACAAAAGCTACTTATTCCGCCAGTTCAATGCCGTATAAGTATCTGAAATGTATAATGATAGGCTGGCTGAAAGATATAAGAAGGACCTAAGACAAAATGTGAATTACTTGTGTGACACGGCGCACCTTTCGCTAAATGTACAAGTTTACCCTAGCAGACACAGCGAACTGCGGCATATTTCAACATGCCGCACAATATATGGTACATACAGCCTAGCAAACACGCTGCCCCGTCTTTTCAATAAGTTTCATGCTGCAAAAGTTGATGTATCACGAGCATACTGCAAAAATATACAGGATGTATGTGCTACTTTTTAGATTTCACTATGCTTTCACTGCTTCCTTATCTCTTTCGTTCCATAAAATGTTGACCTGGTTTGAATTACCAATTACATGTTTCTCTGTGAAGTATATTTTTCTCTTGCTTTTTTTATCATTTTTTGCGCACGCTTCATTTCCTCATTGTCTTTTCTAATGATTTTTGTTTATGGATGTTGCCAGCTTCCCTGCATTGTATTGGCCAAGGGGCATGTCAAGCCACAATTTCTGGCTTTTTCCCCTCGACCCTCACCATGTAAACATGGCAAATAAATTGAATTGAATTGACTATCTTTAAAAGAAAGAAGAGGGATGTGATATAGGTTAAGGCAATCCAAAGGAACACCTGGTGCCAGGTAAGTGAGTGCGCGGGCTGCCTCATCAGCGGCTTCGTTACCTGGCATGCCTTAGTGGCCGGGGACCCATATGATTGATCGATGAGTTGGATCGCAGTCGCGAGTACTGTGGCGAAGAATTTGGTAAGAAGTGGAGTGATCCAACTGAACTCAAAGTTACGACAGGCTCCGGGAGAATCTGTGAGGATGAATTTAGAGTCGGGATGAAAGGATGCGAGGGCGATCGCTACCTCCCCCGCATGAGATGAGCTGGGCGCTCTGATCGAGAGGCCGTCCACCTGTTTTCCCTCGTGTTTGACTGCAGCCGCGTACCATTCCTCCCTGGAGTGGTAAGGGCTGCAATGTCAACGTAGAAGACGTGTTCCTTTGAGCCATAGTGGCGGTACAGGGCATTCGCCCGCGCCGGCCATTATGGTCCTCCTTGTTCATCTTAGTCGGAAGAAATCGAACGTAAAGGGCGCGTCTCCACAGTTCGGGCACTCGAACCCGTTCCATCATATGGTGGCCATTTTTTTATATATAGCCGGTCCAAGAGGCGGCAACCGGACATGGTCTGGGCGAGACGCGTGTATTGGTTAAGGAGATACGCCTCGTGGAGTTCCCGATAGGTGTTCACCACCGCGAGTAGTCGCGCGTTTGAAGTAGAGATCGGGAGGTCGAGGGCTCTCATGAAAATTTTGCGGAGTATGACCTCCAAGAAGCCTTCGTCATGTTTCCCTAAGCGCAGGTAAGAAGTCGAGTAGCGTACTCGACTAGTTATGAAGGCATGGGCGAGCCGCACCGCATCCTTACTTCGCGACTCTCCTCGCTTGTTGGAAACGCGGCGAACCATTCGGGCCACCTGATCGCTGACTTTGCGGACTTTGGCAATGGTTTTGTATGCCTTGCGCTGCTGATTAATCAACAGACCGAGTATTCGCAGTTCCTGCGCTTCACGGATGGGGCCGCTGGCATGAGAGAGCTGAGTTATAATAATAGGTTTATGGTTTATGGGGGTTTAACGTCCCAAAGCGACTCAGGCTATGAGAGACGCCGTAGTGAAGGGCTCCGGAAATTTCGACCACCTGGGGTTCTTTAACGTGCACTGACATCGTACAGTACACGGGCCTCTAGGATTTCGCCTCCATCGAAATTCGACCGCCGCGGCCGGGATCGAACCCGCGTCTTTCGGGCCGGCAGCCGAGCGCCGTAACCACTCAGCCACCGCGGCGGCTGAGTTATAATAATAATAATAATTGGTTTTGGGGGAAAGGAAATGGCGCAGTTTCTGTCTCATATATCGTTGGACACCCCAACCCCGCCGTAAGGGAAGGGATAAGGGAGGGAGTGAAAGAAGAAAGGAAGTGAGAGGTGCCGTAGTGGAGGGCCCCGAATAATTTCGACTACCTGGGGATCTTTAACGTGCACTGGCATCGCACATCACACGGGCGCCTTAGCGTTTTTCCGTCATAAAAACGCAGCCACCGCGGTCGGGTTCGAACCCGGAAACTCCGGATCAGTAGCCGAGCTCCGTAACCACTGAGCCACCACGGCGGGTAAAAAGCTGAGCGGAGGTTGCCTACAAGCAGCGGCGAGCATAGTAGACAACTATGCTACGTACTGTGGCCTCCAGTGCTCCCCGTCCGAGTCTGAATTTGTGCATATTCGACATTCTCCGAAATAGGGAATCTCCGCTCAGCTTTCTATGCGGAGGCACTGACAGCACTGGAGGCCACAGTACGTAGCATAGTGGTCTACTATGCTCCCCGCTACATGCTCCGAAATAAGGAATCTCCGCTCAGGAAGCTTAGCGGAGATTCCTTATTTCGGAGAATGTCGAATATGCACAAATTCAGACTCGGACGGGGAGCACTGGAGGCCACAGTACGTAGCATAGTGGTCTACTATGCTCGCCGCTGCTTGTAGGCATACCTCCATCTGCATCATGGCAATATCAAAGAAACGCGGCGACAACACAGCGCCTTGTGGTGTGGCCCGCGTTCCCATCTCAAACGGGCCGTACTCGGCCTCTTGTATTTTTATATAGGCCAAGCGGTCTGTTAAGAAATGTTTGATGTAGTTGAATGTGTGAGGACTACAGTTGGTCCCGCAAAGATTTTTTAATATGACTCCGTGTTTAACATTCCCAAACGCACCCTTCAGATCGAGTGCTAGGACTATCTTGCCATTGTGTGGGTGTTCTATGGGTTCGAGAACCTCGCGATGAAGCTGTAAGAGGATGTCTTGTGCGGAATTATGAGGTCGGAAGCCGAACATGGTGTCGGCGAAGGTGTTCTTGCTCTCGAGATATTCCGAGAGGCGGTCACGGACCATCGTTTTCATCAGTTTCCCTACGCATGAAGTGAGGGAGATGGGCCGGAGGTTGTCTGTGTTTACCGGTTTCCCCGCCTTCGGGATAAAGGTTATCAATGATACCGAATCGGGTGGCAACAAAGTGTCCCCTGCCCAAATGGCGTTTGTATATTCAATTATGGTTTCGTATGCACGATCGGCAAGGTTTGCCAACAGTTTGACTGTGACCTTATTTCGCCCGGGCACCGTCCCCCCGCACATTTTGGCAAGGACCGCGCGTAGGTCGTGAAGCTGGAAAAGCGAATCCATTTTCGGATTATCGCTGCCTGCATATGAATAATCCTGCCCGCGCGGATCTTGATCCTGATTGAGGTATTGTGAGCGTAAGACGTTTGCTAGCTGCTCTGTGTTACCTTGAAAATTGTGCATCGCGTGACTGAGGTGTTTCTGGGTTTCCGAACGCGTTTGAGTAGGGTCTATGATACTCCTAAAGAGCCGCCAAGTGTTGCGGCTCGAGATCTGTCTTGCTGTTGCATCTGTTGCATCTATCTACCCAGTTATTGTCAGCGAGCTGGGCAGCAAACTCGGAAGCTTGCTTGGTGAGGTCAGAGATATGAGCGCGGAGTTTACGATTGTGTTTCTGCCGCCGCCATAGCTTAGTGAGGCTGCGGCGAGCTTCCCAGAGAGGCATCAGGTGGCTATCCACGTCCGATGCACGCTCCATAAGCTGTATCTGCTTTTTGTCGTGAACGGAGTGTTTGCATGAGTCCGTGTGCCGAAGTGGAGTAGTCTTCCTCCAAGAGAGAAGTTACTGGGAGGGTCTGGCGGAAAGCATTCCATTCGGGAAGATTGGCTTGTGAAAGAGAGCGATGTAAGGGTCGAGTGTAAATGACAGTGTTCAGTATGCAGTGGTCGCTACGGAGGGTGTCTTCAGTGTTTGTCCACTCTGCATGTCGGATGTGTTTTGTGAGGGTAAAGTCGGGGCAGGTGTCCCGAGTGACGGAATACCCTACACGTGTAGGGTGGGCAGGGTCGGTTAGAAGGGAGATGCCCAGCGTAGATATAAGTTCCGCCAACTTGCGACCCCGCGGCTCTTCCTGGCGGTAGCCCCATACAGGAGGCTATAAAATCGCCCACTGTCATGTTAGAAAAAGATGTTAGAAAAAGTGATATTTTTGAGTTTCAGGGGGCAGTAGATATTAAGAATGTGTGCCGGTCTATCTGTTCGCCCTAGAGGGAGACAAAAACCATCACGTACGAATATTACAGATTTAGGTCGAGGTTAACCTCCTGCGCTGTGTAAGCCGTATGGACTAGGAGACAGGTGAACGGGCCTCGTTGAAAAGTACTAGGGCCCGAGAGATTGAACCCATCTCCGGTCTCTTGCAACGGAAAGACTGCGGCAGGCGTTCGAGGTTGTCAATCTACGCCCTTAAAGGGAAGCTGAAGCACTTTTCGAAAAAAAATGAGTTTCATACGTCATTTTATAGCTTTTAGTCCGCTGAAAAAGAATATCTCATTCAAGAAGAGCGGAAATACAAGCAGAAAGCTGTTATTTAGAGGAAAATGCAGCCCCATCGCCTCAGGGCGCCAAGCGAACGCCGCTCTTGCCCGCCATTGGCCGGGACCGTCATGACGTCATCCATGGGGATCTCCGGCCAGCACCGACGGCGTTGCTACTGGATCGTTGCTGCGTAGCGCGTTGCTTCAGCTGGCTTTTAAGGACTACGTTTTGGAAATTACGCATAATTCAAGCAGTGCTGAACACTTTGAACTTTCACCATTCATGTTCGAGCCATCAGCAGCTTCAGAAAACGGCGGAACCAGCGACGCCGCGGAGTGCGCCGGCAGCAAAAAAAGTCGCGACATTTTCACGTGTTGGAAATCTCGACTGGATGGATGGATGGATGGATGGATGGATGGATGGATGGATGGATGGATGGATGGATGGATGGATGGATGGATGGATGGATGGATGGATGGATGGGTGGGTGGGTGGGTGGCTGGACGGACGGACGGACGGACGGACGGACGGACGGACGGACGGGTTTTGGGTGGGTGGGTGGATGGATGGCCGCTTTTATTTCCGCCATGAATGACGACCCCTTACTACTCACCGCCCCCGGCACGCCGGTCTGGAGGGCGGATGCCGGAGCCTCCGCGACTAAAGGCTAACAAAGAGATTTTATCGCTTTGCGGCCTCAGCAGCAAGGCGGATTGGCTTGTTTCTGTCGAGCGGTTTCCTCGTTGTGCAGCAGGGCTTCCCAGCTTTCCCTGCTATCAATGTCTTCGTCGACTGCGTGGTAGTCGGCGCATTCCCGTTTTTTACTTGCGGGTAACTGTGGAACCGCCGGACTGTGGGAACCTGGACGAGCGCGCGCAAACCTATTCCTAAATCATTGAGAACTATACACTAAACAGAAAACTGGTGCCACCGCCAGATGAGAAGCTAAATAATACAGAAGCGACCGCATGGCGGCGCCTGCAAGCCGGAAATTTCGTTTACTCAGTAAGACCCTTTCGCGTTCTACAAGGGTAACACGAAAACGAAATCTCCACTGATACGTATGTTTTGCGTAGGTGCATGCGCGTTCATATCTTTTGTTTAGGTGCATGTGAAGTGGCGATAAAAAAAAAGGAAATTGCGCCGAAACGTTGTTGTGTACCGCGCTGCTGCATAAAAGCCTGGCCACCAACTTGTTGTAAAGCCTGTAAACATTATCTAATTCAGATCACCGGCACGCTTACACGAGTCGCGCGAGGTAAAGCATTTGTTTGTTGATTTATTTATAGTTACTTGCCTAATTACTCCCGAAGGCCTTCTAGAACTACAAAGGAATGCCAAACTGGATGAGTTGGAGTGGGTTCACTGCAGCGCGAAGAGACGAGGCGACCCGGAGGAAGCTCTCGTGTGCGCTATTCCTTCTTTCGCATGCTAGGGCTACTGTTCAACAACGATACTTCTGCACTTACCTCCGTACGTTGTTTTTTTTTGCATGATGAACACGCTTTTGAACAATAATTATGGCTGCGTTTCGGAGCTTGCAGTCTGCGCATCCAAACCAGTGTGCTGCGAGATATGGTTGCTGCTGTCGCGTATCGAGATAACCAGCAGAATTAGTTGCGGATGATACACATGTATGCGTGCCGCGGCTCAACAACGTTGCCGTTCTGAATCAAAGACAAATTTGCATGAATTCTGGTGCCATTGTCGGTCGCCAGCCATGACCAAGCGTTCATTATTGCAAATGTTTGCAATTTCTCAAGTATACTAAGCTTATATACAATCTATTATTTGTTAAGTTAGGTGCAGCTGCATGTGCTGCTCGCTGATTAAAGGTTAAGAGAATTGCTTGGGCTGCCAGGAGGGGCAAGCATTCAGGAAAAAGCACAAAGACACACAGTGCGTAACGAGCTCAAAAGAGCTCAAGAGTGTGTGTCGGAAAGACAGTGCTCGAAGTGGCCTTAGGTCAGCATGAATGTGAACCAGCTGGAAAAGGCAGAGTTTGCAAACAGGGAAGAAAGTAATATAAGGAAAAGAGAAATATTGATGCACGTATTTTGTGCCGGAAGTTTCGGCATGCGGCGTACCACCGATTGTCTGGTCAACGTGGAAGAGGCTGGGGGAGAACAATCTACGGATTCTACCAAGCTGTGTGCTGAGCGCTGTACGAAAGAAGTGCCAAGCCAAAGCTGCTTTATATATAGGCTTCAAGCATTGCGCAGAACGCTTGAACCAGAGAAAGTGAACGACACTGGCAGAGCATTACGTTGATCTGTGGTTCGCCAAAGCGCGGGCCGCAGCCAAGCAAGCCCACCGGACGGCTGGCCGGCTCTCCGGGAAAGGCGTCACTTCCGCCAGTACTCCCTCTCTGCCGTCCCGCCATCCGACGCTTCCGAAAGCGACGAGGGTGCGCCGGCGGCGGGTTTTTAACAAGCGACTGCGGCTCTTTTTGCGCACAGAAACGGGAAAAAGTTTACACACTTGATTTTCAAGGTCCTTCCTTCCCACCCACAGCGTTTCTTGCGATTTGAAGACCGTTTCAGCTTCCCTTTAGGTTGGCGCGCTTCGTCCTGTCTTTAAAACCCCGACAATTCCACTGTACAAGGGAAAGCCCTTGCGGTCTTTGCGGGGGGTGGTGCCCTCTGGGGGATTGGTTGGGAGGGGACGCTGCTATGCTGATTTGAAGGGAGATAGTCTTGGAGAGCCGGCACAGGTTCCGTCACCTGCAGCTGGAGCGGTTCCGGCTCCTCCGGGAGTTCGGTTAGATCTGTTGAGCGGTTCGCATCTTTGAGGTATCCCATTCGGCAGAGAATCCCAGGGTTTGACTATTGCGGCAGCGCCGCGTGACTGCCACAACATTGTCAGCGCTAATGCATGCAGGCCATATCTCTCTCTCTCACCTCGGCCACGTATTAATAATAATAATAATAATAATAATAATAATAATAATAATAATAATAATAATAATAATAATAATTATAATAATAATAATAATAATAATAATAATAATAATAATAATAATAATAATAATAATAATAATAATAATAATAATAATAATTTTGGGGGAGGGAAGGGATTGGCGCAGTATCTGTATAATATATCGTTCGACACCTTAACCGCGCCGTAAGGGAAGGGATAAAGAAGGGAGTGAAAGAAATGAAGAGGTGCCGTAGTGGAAGGCTCAGGAATAATTTCGACTACCTGGGGATCTTTAACGTGCACTGACATCGCACAGCACACGGGCGCCTTAGCGTTTTGCCTCCATAAGATCGCAGGCGCCGCGGTCGGGTTCGAACCCGGGAACTCCGGATCAGTAGCCGAGCGCCCTATCCACTGAGACACCGCGGCGGGTCACGGCCACGACCTCAAAGCGCGATTCAGGCGTCCGCTGACCCAGGGAGGCACTAACGCGCCTTTCCTTTCCTCAAAATTATTATAGAACGTTGCCAACACCAACGCCAATGAACACAATGAACGTCGACGGACTACAGCTTCAGTGGCGCGTTTCTGCCACAAGGTTGTTAGTGCCAACGCATGCAGCGCACATCCGTCACTAGCGCCACGTAGCTTAAAGCGCGACTGAAGTGTCCACTTTCCCAGGGGGCAGGTATGCGCCTTTCCTTTGCTTTCCAAGCTCCCGCTCTTCATCGGTTTCGGTGCAGCTTCAAACGCCGCACGCTGAAGTTCGCTGGAGGTCAAATATGCGCGGTCGACGAAACTCGCGGAACATGCCTTAGTAAAGCTTTTGCTTTAGAACTCGAGGGTTTCGTCGACAATCTAGAGGTAGCACCGACAGCATCAGTCCATTCGACCCAGAATTTCTGGCAAGTTATCGCTCTGAGAACACGACTGTGGCTAGCCTCCTGACATGTGTGCTTGTCGCCGACGCCGAGAACAGATAATCGCGATCAGTCGCTGCCTTCGACTCTGAAGCTGTTCATCGCACCAACCTTACACGGCGCGGACAAATTTCCAGTCGTCGCCGAACACCTGAGCAACGTTTCACGCGACCCACCGTATGCCGAGTTGCAGATCGTGTCGCTCTTCACTCGCGTTCTGAGGTTTATGCAGCCTGTGGTGCACTTGTAGGGAACGACGTATTGCATAGCGACAGCTGCAGGCTCCGGAGGCATCGTTGTGAAGTGCAAATACCTATTTTCTATGCATCAATGGCTTGCCCGTATACGTGCCCCTTCACACGCTAAGCCGGTGTTGCCGAGGTAGCGAATGGTTTCACTCGTATCGTACCTCCGAAGGGTTATTAGCGATCGGCGGAAGGGCATGACTTTTCAAGCGCGTTTAAAATTACGGCTCACAACTAGCTTCCAACTGGCAAGCGGTGTTCGCTTCTGGTGATCCATTTCGATACTTCCGGATAATGCGTTGTAAAATGCTGCATAGAAGCTGGCGACTTTTGACTGCTCTTCTGCACAGAAGAAATCTGACACAAATTCCCAATGGAAGCGTTTTGGCAACATTCCCAAACTCCAAATCAAATCAAATCACACCTTTATTCAGCATTTTTGCATATAACAAGAGGAGTGCTGGGATGCTGAGACAAGAGCAAAAAAGCTGCTACAAGCAGCTTGACTAGGCCATTGGCCCTGTTTCATTGGCAGCGCGACGGTTTTAATCTCACGGTAAATACATATTGTGTGTTTACATATATGTGTTGCATCTCACAGACAAAAGCAAAACAAATGTATTCCGGTACAATAGCATCCCACGCACAGGCCAACATATTTGAAAACATATACAGCAAAAGGGACAGAAAAAAAAACGCATTTCTGGTCCAATTTAGACCACTTTCACTCAACACGTACAGACATAAAAAAGAATCATAGAAACCTAATACAAAAACAAGTATGCTGCAAAATAAAAGAAAACAGTAACATTAGAAAAAAAATTATTTTTTTTAAATTTGGAGACAGTCGTTCTTGATTAAAAATTCTTTTCATTGTTTTCTAGTTACGGGGCTCGGGTATAGATGTCTCTTTTCAAGGCTATTAAGCAGGAATGGTACACGATATTACAACCTGTTAAAACCATTATTGGTTTGAGAAAATGGCAAGTCCCATATTTTTCTTTGCCTGACGCTGTACGGCAGCTGCAAGGATTTTCTGTGACGGCTTATTCGAAGGAAATGCTCATTCGTGTGTTTTAAGCTGCTCGTGTATTTTATGAACAGGTTAAATATGTATGCATGCCTGACAGTAAGGACATTAGGCGATTGAAACAAATCCCGCGTATGAGAATCGTATGGGGCATTTGCGATATGGAGGATAGCTTTTTTCTGTATTGAAAGCAATTTGTGAATGTTTGGAATAAGGCATCATATAGAAAAAAGCTTGAGTTTCGATGGAATCACCTGTCGCAATTTACAAATCATTCTACATGCCCTCGCCAACTTTTTCGCTACAAGGTCAACATGAGCGTTCCAAATTAAATTTACACTCAAAATGACTCCTAGTGTTTTAACTTGTTTTGCAAGCTCTATTTTATAATTGTCAAAATAGATATCCAGGCAACGATTTATTTGCTTTTGCACCGGCGCAAATAACATGCATTTGGTTTTCGCTGCGTTTATTTTTAAGGCATTTACTGTGCTTCGTTGAAACAATCTATCGAAGGTAGTATTAGGTAAACTTGCGAGTTACTTAATCTCCTTGGACTGAAAGAAAATGCTGGTATCATCTGCATAGATAACAAAATATGCTTGATTACTAATGCTCATTAAATCATTAATATAAAGATTGAATTATATCAGTCCCAGCATACTGCCCAGCGGAACCCCTGCCTTCACAGGAAGCAAGGATGAATATTCGCCTGTAATAGCGACGCAGTTTCCTTTGTTTTAGATATGATTTTAGTAATTCTAGAGGTATTTCACGAATTCCACAATGTGATAGTTTGCTTCATAAAGTAGTATGATTAATCCTGTCGAACGCCTTCGAAAAATCTACAAATATGCCAAGGGTTAACGTCCTTTCTTCAAATCCATCAAGTATGTACTCTTTTTGCGTCAGTAGAGCCAGTTCGGTTGACACCTGCTTTCGAAAACCGTACGGCTGAGACGTTATAATAGAAAACGTATTACAAAACGTTGTCACTCTATTACAAATAACTTTTTCCGGACCTTTTGAAATAACAGGTAATATTGCTACTGGTCGGTAATTGAATAAATCATTTCTGCCTCCAGACTTATACAACGCCGAAACGTTTGCGAGCTTCATTTTGTCTGGAAAAGCACCTGTAGACCGACAAGTATTAAACAGATGGATGAAAACTGGTACCAGGAGGTTGAGTACGAACTTAATGGGTCCAATTTGAAGTCCATCTATATCACGTGGTTTACTATTTTTTAGCGACGAAAATACTAAGAATATTTCCTCACGAGATGCCGGCTCAAAAAAAAAAAGCACTGTTTGTAATCTGCGTGTCCACGAAGCTAGTAGCAGTTTCGTCGTGGACGCTATCAACAAAATTTATGAAATATTGATTAAACGTGTTCGCCAAATTTAGTCCTTTAAATGCTTTATTATTAATTATTATTTCAAGTTCATTTTGGTGGCTTCCCCTTTGTAATAGTTTGTTCATTTCGTGCCAGATTTTATTACCACGAGCGCCCGGTTTCCCCAAAAGGTTTCCTAAATAGCTGTTTTTAGCATTCCGTAAAAACTTCGTCACGAAGTTTCTGTGTTTTTTATAAGCAACAGTCTGCAAGGTTTTTTTATTTGCAGAAATACGGAATACAACGCGTATTTTTTTCTTATTATATTGAGACATTCATTTGTAAGCCAGGGCTTATGTATCTTCCTGGATTTCTTTATCATTATGAACCTAAAGGAGGTTCTCAAGGCTTCCGTAAGGATAAAGTGTAAAAACAAATTGCTCCTATTTATGGCAAAATGTGCTGGTAAATTGCTGCCGGAGGCTTTCCGTTATCTTTAAATTGTATGTGCTGTAAAAAGGTTGGCTCTCCGTAGAAACTAAAACGGAAAGGTGTCGTACAATTAATGCAGGTTACGTAAACTGAATATCGAGAAATGCCATAAATATAGTGCAAGCTTCATAAAACATAATACGGAGCAATCATTTTTTAAAATGAACTCTTCCCTAATTGCTATAATGACAATAGTTTATTCATGCATGGTCACCCCGTATTTATAAAACATGTTCATTTCATGTTTACGACAGTTCCAGAAATTGAAAACTAGTATTTTCTTCCTGCCATTCCATGTAAACACTTCAGGAGCTGAACTATTCCGAAACCCTCTGTATGGAATGGGATGCACATGCATTCATTTAAAGCTGTGTTGTTTGTTGAAAAAATTAAAAGCGCTGTACGTGGTGAACATAAATTATATATTTGCTACAGCAGTCAGAAAAAGCACAACATTCGTTCAGTCTTGCACAGCTTTTTTGCCTCTTGTGCTGTTGTTGCATACAACTGAAGAATGCCTTGCATGCATACAACTGAATGCATACAACTGAATGCATACAACTGAAGAATGCATACAACTGAAGAATGAAGACGCCCTTCATCCAATGGTGTCGGCTGGTTTTCATGATGTCGTGGCCAATCCTCTAAATGGGATGAACCATGACGCCATGACAATTGACCTACGCTATTGGCTGGAGATATTCCTATGAGGGGTGTTTTTTCTTGAGTTGCGTCTGACTTTTGTGCGTCACATGGGTTCATTCTGCTTCCTGCAAAACAAAAAAATGCACAGGTAATTCTGCAATGAGCAGTGCAGTGCAAGTTGCGTTGAAAAAGCAACTCTGCTGTTTTTCCTTGGTATGCCATGACTGACAGACAATAGAGCTGAGTATTAACTTAAAATATGCACAAATGTATGCAACAGCTGGTTACCCAAAGAAAAATACTGCTCTAAATTTTCAGCAAAGGAGTACTATGCAACGTGGTTTTGCAGGCTGCTATAGTTGAAGCCAACTCCGCAAGTGCTAAACAGGACAAATACCTAATATTTTTTTAGAAATTAAGGGTATAGAACATGCCTCATCTACAAACATATGCAGATATAAACTCCTCTACAAAAGAAGTCCACAGAAAACCCAAAAAACAACTTTGTGGGTGGCCCTTTACATTTATTTGTTTATTTATTTATTTATACATGTACCTAAATTCGCCTGCAAAGACATCAGAGTAGAGGGGTGTACCATAGTATTCTTCATACATTAGCGCCAAGGAAACAAATATATAAACAAGTAAAATAATAATAGAGGATAATGCAAGCCCTCCGATAGGACAAAGCAAGAGAATGCTGCAAAATATCAGCGTAAATCAACACTGTGAATTAAATGGAAATACATGGTAATGTCGCTGCGCACACTAAAAAATTGCTAAGTTTAAAACGTGGTTAAATGAACGAATGTTCCTCCCACCATGTCGGCATAAGACCCTGACATACAAACAGACAAAAAGTCTACATACAGACCACGGAAATCAGTGTTAAACCAGAGCAGCCTTTAGCGCAACAGAAAATTCTGAATCGGATGTAGCCACAGCTATATCGAGAGGAAGATTATTCAATGTACTGATTGTGCGTGGAAAAAATGAATGTGCAAAAACTGAGGTACACGCTGATATTTCTTTAATCTTATGCGGGTGATCTCGACGCTGGGAAATGTACATAGGTGGTCAAAGCTAAGCATCTTTGTTCAGTACGGTGCAAGAATGTAATATGTATCGTAAAAACATGAGTCGAAAAAATTCCCAACGTGAGGATAGAAGAGGCCATTCTAAGCTACATTTGATGTCAGTGATACTGCTACAATGCGAATAGTTGAGGGATACAAAACGGGCGGCTCGATTCTGAATTTTTTTCAAAACTGTTGTTAAGAAATTGCGTGACGGGTCCCATATGACACAACCATATTCTATGATTGAGTGGATATTTGCTGCGTAGAGCAGTTTTTTCACATTTTGTGGAGCATATTTAAAGTTTAGTCTGATAAAATGTATAGAGCTGGCAGCCTTCAAGGTTAAAGTGTCTACATGGCGGTTCAGTGTCAAGTCGGAGCTAAATGTTACTCCTAGGTAATTTGCCTGGCTCACTTCAGAGATCATTTCTGCGTTTAAATAGTATTATGTATTGATAAGTTTATGCTTTCAGGTAAAACGAACATGCTTACATTTAGACACATTTAGATACTTAAGCCAGGAGCGACACCACGATGAAATACAGTTGAGGTCACTTTGAAGTTCTACCCTGTCCGAATCATGTTTTATTCCTCGGTACAAGACGCAATCATCTGCGTACAATCTAATTTTGGAGGTTATACCGTGGACAATGTCATTTACGTAGATAAGAAACACCAGTGGGCCGAGCACTGACCCCTGGGGCACACCCTAAAGCACGGAAACGTCTGTAGATTTAGATTCATTAATCAAGACATTATGACTGCGTCCTGTCAAATAATTTTGTACCCAGCAAAATATATTGTGCGGCAAGCCGAAAAGGGATACCTTGTGCAAAAGCCTAATAAATAGCCTACTAAATATTCTAAGGAGATGATCCTTTTTAAGTGCCATATTAAACCTATTAACAGGGATGTGCAGATGCATAATTTTCCCCAGAGAAGTAACTTATGCTGCATACAAAGTGAATGTGTCTATAAGTCGAGACATCTTTTAATTCCGCGCATTACAAACATTTAAGCACAAGTTGAAAGCATCACAAAGCGAAACGCCGACTTACAACTTGAAGCCTTAGTGTGTTTACAAGGTTTATAATTTTTGATGGTAGAGATGTCCTGGAACGTTTCACATCTTTCTGCCTGCTTCCATTAGGTGGATTTATGTAAAACAACTGCCTCTGGGGAAAGAAAAAAAGACATGCTTTACATGTAGAGCAATTTGTATACGTGTGCACTGCTCAAAAATGCAAACACAGATTTAGGTCTCAAAAGTATCATGATGTACAGTGACAGCAGAAAAGCGTATGTGTGTACAGACCATGTGTATAATAGTTTTCAAGACACCTTTTTGTTTGCCCCTCCCCTTCAATGCCTGCCTGGGGCCATTAAATCATGTAAAAAAACAAGCAGCACTTTTGACGAATAATAATAATAATAATAATTGCTTTTTGGGGAAAGGAAATGGCGCGGTATCTGTCTCATATATCGTTGGACACCTGAACCGCCCCGTAAGGGAAGGGATAAAGGAGGGAGTGAAAGAGGAAAGGAAGAAGAGGTGCCGTAGTGGAGGGCTCCGGAATAATTTCGACCTCCTGGGGATCTTTAACGTGCACTGACATCGCACAGCACACGGACGCCTTAGCGTTTTTCCTCCATAAAAACGCAGCCGCCGCGGTCGGGTTCGAACCCGGGAACTCCGGATCAGTAGTCGAGCGCCCTAACCACTGAGCCACCGCGGCGGGTTGACGAATGACCAATGTTTATACTGGTGACACCGAAACCAGATATTCAGAAATATTGCGTACATCGAACACACCAATTATCTCCTCGAAAATCTTATGTAGTAATACAGGGAAGTCGTAATGTATATCGAATTCCTATTTCCTAACGGCGCTCTTCAGTCACTTTCTGTGCGCAAAGACGGGTCGGTTGTGCGGCTTCTGATAGTGCTAGCACTTTGAAACGGCATGCAGAGGTTAACGTAACATGTGCTTGAGGGTGGCCTTAGATCTCGTGCAGTCACTTTTCATGCCACATCACTGCAATGCTCTAAAGTCGAGCTAACTTAAGTCTAGAGTCTAGACGCGGCCCTCACTTGCTCTCTCTGCTGAAGACTTTGCGGGAGGGAGCCAACTGTGTCTTCATTTTAATGGATGATTATTCAATTTACAGTGCAATAGCAACAAAATTGGACCTTTTAAAATAAACAGTCCTTAAGCACCGCACGCTACAGCTTTGATACTAAGCAAGTTAGGCTGACCAATGCCTAGCGAGTGGTGCACTGCCAGCACGCCGGTGGGTGGCACATTACTGCAAGAAGGTTATCATTGGCTTGAGTGAAATGTACTCCTGCGTCTAGGTCATAAGCAAACTTATTATTAATACTGTCATGACCGTAGGCAAGGACGAAGTGCTGTGCATGTAAGACGACGAGGACGAAATGTGTGTTCTGGCGTTGGGCTGCCCGCCAGTTTGTTGCTCTGATCTTTGGTGGGCTCACCCTGTGCATGCCTTCAATCTGTTTTGTAAATATATTTTCCTCATTACGCTGTTTAATATCAAATTATTTTGTAATCTCTTTCGAGTTAAATATATCTCAGTTCGACTGCAGTACAGCTTTGTTCTCATGCCAGGAAGTTGAGACGTCAGTATTCAGGCTTAGTTATATCTCCATAATTGAGCTCAAGTATATCCCACAGAGCTTCCAGTTATACAAGCTTCAGACACTACTAGCCCGCCCAGTCATTTTTCATCTCCTTAAGCCGCAGCATGTGGACACAAGTGAGAAAATTAATTTCCTGTTGGTAGCTGTTCT
Organism: Amblyomma americanum; assembly: GCF_052857255.1. NCBI lineage: Eukaryota > Metazoa > Arthropoda > Arachnida > Ixodida > Ixodidae > Amblyomma > Amblyomma americanum. Next base: position 386,126,047 of record NC_135497.1, on the reverse strand, counting down.
TTGGAAGAGCTGTGCAATAAATTGTGTGCGCAAAGAAAGGTATAAAAGGCAGATGTAGCAGTGGACAAATGAAGTAACTATTGTGCGCATGAGAAACTTCAGATGCCAAAGAAGTATGCTGTCAATGGGTGCAATGACCTTCTCTCTTATATATCAGCAATCAGGTAAAGTACGAAAAGCAGTGGCTGGTTTTCACACTGATGACCTATGAGAAACAATTGACCCAAATCAAGCTGTTTGTGCTATCCTTAAGAACACTTGGCTAATTTTTTAGCAGTATCATAAAGGTGTAAAACAGATGGTCGCACAGTAGCCTGTGATGCAGTGAGGCTGCAAAAATCCAAAAATATGCACGTGCCCTCAAAGTGCTTGAAAGTGCTTGTCATTTTCATCCTCTTTTTCTGCTCTGCTATGTCGCACAACACTGTGCGGCTGTTCCTCAGCGCTGTTGTGGTACTGTTAAAGAAATGGCCATGTGTACATCAGGTTCAACTTGCCAAAGCAGTGCTATGCACACGTGGAGGCACACAAAAAACTGTGCATTGGGTACTGCAACCTACACCAGGCAAGGTGTAGAAAACACAAATAAGCTAGTCCAAAATAAGCTAGTCAGTGGTCGGTGCATAGAATGCATTTGCAGCGCAGAAAAATATCCTTGGAGGCAAAATGCTTCTTATTAAAATTGCTGTAAGATCTGTGTACATTATATCGTCAGAATTATTAGGAAAAGAAGTTTGTCCCAAAATATGTAAACATGGGGAACTCACCTTTGTACGAATTCGAGGGTTATGGCAGCACCCTCTGGGTACTCCAGATTCTTTATGTAGCATAATATGAAGGCAGTACATGCTGCTTCAGCGAAGTCACTTGCTTCGGGGAAAATGATTTGGTTCTCACAACAAAGCACTCATCGCTGTATATGCTTCCTGGAAAATGAAGAGCCACTGTTAAAAGACTTGAAAATTTTGAATCCATGCGGTGCTTATTCCTTTTTTGCTAACTCCTGAACCAACATTTATTTTTAAATAAAAGTCAAAGAAGCCAATTCCTAGCAATGACAAAAAGAAGAAAATAAGATTAGACTGTATTGGTTGAGAGACAAAGTCCTTACGGTAGCTGTATTGGTTGGAAGAGAAAGTCCTTACGGTAGCACAGTAAATCGATAGTAATTGGTTAAACAGATGATAAGGCCCATGCTAGAATTTTACTTTCGAGACGAAATGTCCTCAATTAGAACTATGAGGTATGCAACCTGGGCAGGTGTCATCTTCGGTGCAATAAAAGCATCAGTTACTTGTATTAATGTAAGCAAAAGGTGCCAAACTGGATCATCTATGTCTGACACATTAGTGCCAATGTAGAGTCAGCAGCTTAAGCAGAGTGCAATTTTGCGATGCATGCCCAGAAAGCTTAAAGTCCTGGCTGAGCACTTTTGCAGGCTTGTTGCGCAAGTAAATGTTGGTATATTTCATTGTTGATATCCTGTTGTTCAACTAATAATAGGTGAACCGGCAATTCTTGTTCACAAAATAATGCATATAAAATGCCTCATCATGCTTAACCACCCTCTGAAAGAGGTCATGTGCAATGCATGGCGGCAGTCTAGAATTACACACATGGAAAAACCTAAGGGCATGGAACGGAGACTGTTCAACAATACCACAGTCACTGTTAGTTGAGGAGCTAACTTCCTGCAATGCGCTCGACGCATTCATCATAATGCTGAGGCGTTCGCTTTTTCCCAGTCGCAAGAGGTTCCTGCTCAAAATCAGAGCGAGTAACAAGGCAGAACCTGCAAAAGTAAGCGCTTGTGCTAAAATTCCATGCAAAGCCACCATTTCCATGACTGCCAAGGTTTTCTCTCATTATAAAGTCTAGCCGCAAATCTTGATAACCTCTCAAGACTGACCATGTCCTCTCTCAACGGCTGCAGCACCTTTGCCAACCCAAATTCTTTGATATACTACTGGCGACAAAGCCAAACCTTCTGCAAGGTTTTGACACGAGACCTACAGTGCAAAGGCACATTTCCAAGTGTCAGGTACACACCGAGCAGATTAAAATTTCCTTTTGCAGAACCTAGAGGGTTTGCAATTTCAAATTAATCTTGACATAAAAAAATTCGTATCAATTTACCCTTCTTATTTTTGAAAGGCTCACATGAAATGTAATCTTCCAAACAATCTTCAGAAATCGTATTCTTCTCACTGCTTACCTGAGACATCGAGAATTTCATGAGGCTTTCAGCTGGTACATTGTGATATAATAATAATAATAATTGGTTTTTGGGGAAAGGAAATGGCGCAGTATCTGTCTCATATATCGTTGGACACCTGAACCGCGCCGTAAGGGAAGGGACAAGAGAGGGAGTGAAAGAAGAAGGGAAGAAGGAGGTGCCGTAGTGGAGGGCTCCGGAATAATTTCGACCACCTGGGGATCTTTAACGTGCACTGACATCGCACAGCACACGGGCGCCTTAGCGTTTTTCCTCCATAAAAACGCAGCCGCTGCGGTTGGGTTCAAACCCGGGAACTCCGGATCAGTAGTCGAGCGCCCTAACCACTGAGCCACCGCGGCGGGTACATTGTGATATATAGACTCATTATTCTGTCTGTGGAGGCCTAGAGACACTTTCACTGGTTCTATAAAGTTGAAGTTTTCTTTATAGAAGTCATGTCGGCAGTATGATGATCTCAGAGTTGTAGACGTCCCACTATGAAGCGCGTCTTTTGCAAACACTGATCCAATTTTCACGAGTACGTCTTCTGGAACGTCAACCAGGCCCTCCAGTGAAATCTTATTGCTCAAGCTATGCAATGTATCAATCTCCTTAACTGTGGTTTGTACTGGGCTTGCTGGCAAATGATGTTGCGTTTCCAGCTTAAGCAGAAACTGGGCAAGGTTGGTAGTGAAGAGGTTGCTACTGGAGGGGTTGCTAGCACTGGCCCCGATGCTACATGCACTATTTGTATCAGTGGCTGATGATTGTCGCCTGTGGTCAGCTTCTGGCATGCTCTCTGGCTCCAATTCCAGGTGAGCAGCAGAGGGCTAAGTGGTTTCTAAAATGCCTCTGCCCTTTTGGTGGTACCTTGAGACATGTTTTCTGAATGAACCAGCTGTTCTCAACACACTAACACACCCAATAAAGGGGCACACAACTGCTTCAGCTGAGTTGCTCATGTGGCTGGTTACATGACACAGAAATTGAGAGTGGTTAGGTTCTAAAGACCCGCATGATGAGACAGGACACTGGAAAAGGCCGCTATCAGAGTCAGGGCGTGGTCTCTTATGGTGCCCCGAGAGATAGCTTCTAAAGCTTCCATAATTACTAAACACAGCACCACATGAACCGAATGAGCAAGGTGCACCAGCCGCTACGCTACTATGAAACTTGAAATGGCCAAATTAGCGTGAAAATGACTGAAAACTTTAACTACAAACATTACAAGAGGGCATATTTGATTAGTGATGAGCACTAAACACATCTACACAGAAAGAATATGCATCATGAAACCTTATGGTCACAATCACACGAGGCAGTTTAAGATCCACTGGGATTGCTGGTGTGTTCCACAAGAGCCGGAATCACCGCAAGAAATGTCTTTGGCAGCTTTGTACAGAACCACTGACTGAAGTTTGAGGTAGCAACTGGTCATCCAATCAGCCCCTCAGAATGAAACTCGGGATCACAGTCGATGCTGCAGTCCCCAGGAGTTCCAACCACAGGCTTGGGAATCAAAGAAAATTGGCAGATTACGGTGAGTAGTCATTTCCTATAGTGCAGTGCACACAGCACGTTAACTTCCACAGCAAAAATCTACTGCTTCTTTTGAACTGTACTTTGCCCAGACGCCGGAAAAAAGCAATTGCAGGGGGACAGGCCGAAAGTGCCTAAAGAGGCTCATGTCACTCCGCTGCCATCCAGAAGCTAGAACGCGTACCTCGCCCTCCGAATGAATCATTCGTTGGTCATCAGTGGGAGCTGTTACTACAAAGCTACCTTCCATGCATTCCTATTTTTTAAAACCAACACATGCTTGTAAATGAGGAGTGATCATGATGAATATCTACTGATGATGACGATGGTTGCACAATGTGCTTACAACAGCGCAATTTGAACATAGGTTATACAACAAAAATTGGGACCATGCCTAATCGAGTGCATCAAATTGAAAGACATCTGTGGGCTCGGGGTTTCTTTTTTGCTCTGCTGTCGCATATCTTTCAGTATCAGTCATATAAAATAGGTGGCCACGGCCATTATTTCCGTGCTTATGACGACTTGTAACGCACAAAGGCATTCAACTCAGTTTTTCGATCAGTGTTATTCACACTAATGTGTACATACTGTGGGAACCAGTTCGCCGTTAGATTGTTGCCGCTCATGAAGTGGTGGTATATGGGTTTCAACGCTCTGAAGCGACACCTGGGCTATGAGTAGAAGTCTAGAACCGAAAAAGGTCAGTATTGGCATGCAGGGTATAACTATGGTAGGGTACAGTTGGTAACACTAGGCCACGGTCTGCAGTGCCCTCTATTATTCCTCGAGACAACCGCAACAGCGAACAAAATCAACTTCTCAATGTCTGACTTTCAAAAAATCGAGATAGCATAAATCTAGAGCTTAAAATTTTTTTCTTAAGGGAAAGGCACAAAGACGCGGAAGTTCAAATTTTGCCTACATATAACTCAGCTTGCACAAAACGCACTTAAAAAACTCTAGCTGGAGGATATTTGTGAAGCAGCATCTTTTAATATACAACAACTTTAGTGAGAGTCCCTTTCTGAGGTCATCTAAGTTGTATCCAACTATAGCTGGGGGTTGAGTAAGTTACACTCTGTCAAATTGATAAGTAAATATGGAAGCCATGGGCGTGATGCGACCACGGTATCGTTACATAAGCACCCTAGGTGTACGATTTGATGTATTGCTCCACTTGCTTACTTGTGTCTATGGGCCGGGGAAGCCCTACCCCCTCGCCACCTGCTAGCTATGTAAGGTTTGTTCATTTTCACCACCTCAGACTCTCAGTCAGTTTGTAATTTTTTGTAATGCATCTAGGACAGTCACACAAAACCGTGCATGGCCGTCACGAAAAACTCTCATGTTCTGGCTGAGCAGCAGTCCCATTGCTGCCTTCAACACGCAGACCATACTCGTTCAAACCAGTGCGACAACCCAATGGCAACGTGTCAAACTAGCTCTTAAAAGTATACTTCCACTTCTGTTTTTGTCTCTCGGCTCTCATTTAAACTGTGTTGCATTTTTAATGACGACAGCAATTCCTCCTATGAGCACCACTCCACGTACTACCAGCGTCACCTTAATTACTGGTGGTCGTGCCACGTCACGGAGTGAATCTTCAACTGCAGAAATTACTTCTGATCACAATGAACTGCCGCATTAAATTAACAAAAATAGTCAGTTTTCATTAATCGAAAAATAATATTCACCAAAGAAAAAATACTTGCGTTCTGGAATAAACATCGAAAAAAGGATGCCGAATTTTCATATCTAAAAGCTGTAAAGACCAATAGGCAGATATGAAGGATACTGTAGTGAAGAGCTCCGTGCGCTGACATTACAAAGCACACTGGCGTAGTCGCATGTTGTGGGATACCTCAACTATAAACTAGTTCTTGCACACTTGAGAGACACTTTTTAGGGGTAAAGAAAAAAAATACACGACTATATTACAGAACCGAGTGCAAAAAAGTCTTTACAGGGTCGTCTACAACTCTCTTCTGACCTAACACGACGCTTGAAAGCTGTCTTCGTCATCTTACTCTCCTCGTCAGCTCCAGGCTTTTCCCCCGAGTTCGTCTAGCACAGGAACCGTCTCGAATTCACCGCGGACGTGCCATGTACGGCCATGCGGTCTCTCTGCAGAATCTAGCTTTTGTTTCCTCCATTCGCGTTCGTGGCCACTTCTGAATGGCGCCGCGATTTCTCGCCAGGCTGCATTCCCGTGAGGAGAAGACAACCGAGCAATGTGCTTATATCTGGTATTAGCCCAGTTTACACCCGATGCGAGATGGGCACCATTGTTTTTATTTCTTTTTAACTTCCCCAGGCTATATAGTCTCACGGTGGCCATCGACGTTGCTGATCACCGCTGCCTGAACAGTCTCACGTGGATCGCGAAGACGCGACGACGAGGCGACACGGCAACCGCGGCTTTACGTCTTAAGACCCGCCAACGAGCGACGTGCACACCAAGCGGCGGGTAAAACGAGACGCGCGCTGGAGTGTTGTACGTGGCTCGCTCCCATGGACGTCCTTCTTACGGAATGGATGCACATTTACTTCATGAACAAATAACAAGGTTGGCGCAACATGTCGCGAAGCGAACACGTTTATGGTTCTCAATGCGGGAACCGCCGCTATGAAGACGATGCAGCACCGCACACCACATTTTATAACGCTAGCAATCTGACCCTTACCTTGTCGCAAAAAACAGAATGCTCCAAAAGGGAGCAGGCTCACGCCGGGCTGCTCGTTGAGGAAGGAAGGTCGTTACAGCAGGTGAGTACAAAGACTTCGTTGCTTTGATGCGGGGAACGAAGAGACGAGCACGCCAAACAACGCGCTCTATATTGGTGACGCCAAGTACACTATAGCCAAACTTTTCCTCCTTCATGGCTATAGCCAAGTTGTAGCCAAGTCAAGTCGCCAAAAATGCTAAAGCGCACATGGATAAATGGAAGGGAGGTATGAGCGTCTCCTTCGATGTGGGGTGGTCGAAGATGCTTTTACGCTCTTTTACTGCTCGCATCAACGTTGCTAGACTGTGGAAGGAGAAAATACGGACCGAATACGGACAACTCGTCCGTTTTCGCCTAACGGCAGATGTCGTAACCAATCAAGGACGATTCTGTCAAAAAGTTACGAAAATGTTTTGCAAAGCTTACAACATTCTCATTTCTATAAAAATGAGAATGTTGTAGGCCTTGTTAGCATCTACACATTCAAGGACAGGGTTCCAATGTATCTTTTGGATTTGTTTCCTAAAGTTATTTAATGTTCTCGTATTTATCTCTTGAACAATGAATTACTCAGAATGATTCACACTTTTTTTTCATAATTTCACCGCGGTTACAAAACACATAAATAGGTAAGTGGTCACTCACGGTTGCTGAGACAACACCAGATTGTACCGTGTCTTCAATGCTGTTAGTTACGAATAAATCCAAAAGGCTTTCAGAACAGTGGCTGATGCTTGTTGGCTCATTTATAACGTTTTTGCAACCAAATGAATCCAACATTACCTGCAGTTCTCGTGACTGATTTGTATTTTGCAATAGGTTAATGCTACAGTCACCCCCAATTGTAATGTGCAGGCCATTTAATGAGAAAAAACTCAGCACGCTCTCTCCAGAAAAGCAAGGAAGGCGTCCAGTTTACCATCCGGTGGACGGTACAGCGCAAAAAAACACAGATGTTTGATACTGTAAGGATAAGGCTTCATAATCTGGCGTTACTGTCGAGAATTCGGTAAGTAAGCTGCATGGCATGTGCTCGGATACAATTTGCAAATAACCCCTACTACGGGGACGTGACCTATTTAAAAAAAATGTTCGAAAACCAGGCAGGCAAAGTACATCCCGTTCAGATTCGTACCACGTTTTTGTGAACATGATGCTCTCAAATTTGAAGCCGAACTCAGCAGGAAACATCATCAGTTCGTCATGCTTGTTCCTAGCCGATTGCGTATTACAATGCAAGAATGAGATACAGGCACCACCGCCTTGGCAGACAACGTCACCTGGTACAATCATCGGAGTAAAAGGAACGAGAATGACCGCGCAGATAAATAGCAAAGACCTGCATTATCGTTTCCAAGTAAGCTTCACATATTACGCGTACCATACGGGAATTTTCCGTCTTACGAGGAAAAATTTTGCCTCCCTCACCCATGCATAGCGCCATTTAATTTCCTTTTTCTTTGCCACAGTCATTCCAAGAAGCTTCATTAGTTGAGGGGCCAGGTGCTCATTCACAAACACGAGTTGCTGAGCGGCAAATCCTAGCTCAGTTGTAGTGAACCTCGTCTTTCGTGCTTTTTCAAGAACTGCGTCCTGTTTCGTCCGCCGGTTAAAGACCACAACAAATCTGCTCAGACCCATCTGTCTCATCCGTCCCGCTGTTCCGCACAGGAACACAATGACAAACCTCAATGTCCTGCTCATTTATGGCCTCGCCCAGTCCTTCACCTACCTTTCCAAGCACGTTCACAAGGTTCTCGTTTTTTTCAATTGGAATTGCCTTGACTTCCACTTTTTTGTTTCTCGAGTACTGACCATGAGCTGCTATACTGAGAGAATTATCACGGACCTGAGCCTTTAATTTCTCCACCTCCTGAGCCAAAAGATCATTGGACACCTATAAATCTGCATTCTCTTCATTGACGCTGGCACATTCCTCTTTCGTGTTTTCATACGGTTTGTTTATGAATTCTAACGATTGTTTTAGTTCCCTTAACTCCTTCCCGAATTAGCGTTTTAGGTCAGCTATCTCGGTTCCTATTGGGACAGGTTGCGATTCAAACACAGGGTACAGAATTTGGCAGTCAGGCCGCAAAAATGAACAGTAAGGCAGCAGAGGCAGAAGGTACAAAAATTAGCAGAAGTAATGATTTCAGACCTGTGAAATGCAAGGTTAAAAAAATCACGCTCTGCTCCGTGCGCTGCCCCGCTGCCAAATGGTTCCAGCAATGGTCGTGCCGTCCTTTTAAGCAAAGCAAAGTGAGCGTGTCACGTGGTTCCACAAAACCGGTCAATTCACCGGCGCATCAGGACGCCGCCGCTGTATCTTGATGCAGCTGTACCGAAGGCATTTGGTCAGTCGTCGAGCGTTTCGCCTGTGAAATGCAAGGTGAAAAAAATCACACTCTGCTCCGTGCGTTTCCCCGTTGTCACGCTAGAGTGGTCACCTTACCTACGTAGAGGCTACATCATCAGTGGTAATTGTTGCCAGACGAGCAAGCGTTTTAAGCCGTTTTCAACTGCTAATTTGGCCACGAAGCTAGCAAAATATGTTTTACTGCTGTATACGGCGAGGTTCTTTTTGAAGGTTCTACAGATGGCACAAAGCGACAAAATACATTTGAAACAGACACTGGCAAGCTATTTAAAGCCCTACTTTTCAACTTAATGCCGTCCCCAAACGCCATTCACTCTTCCTCGAGGGACGTGGGTTGCGGGAGGATTCTAGAGGAGCTCCTCGCCGTAGTCTAAGCGGATGGGTCATCACATCTTTCTCTGTCAGAAAACGAAGTTATTTCAATCAATCAATCCTCACCGGAGTAATTGTCGAGTGGTGTTATTGAATCCCTACCACCCCTTGAATGGAGAAAGTGCTGTTTCCTACACTCCACGGAGCGTAAGACGAGCCGTGGAGCGTCGACTTTATAAATCCAAACTTTGACATCCCCTTCCCGCATTTTTAAATCCAAAATTTCTTAGCATTTTTACTGTTAATGCTTGTGGTTTTCATACATAATAATAATTGGTTGTTTTGGGGGAAAAGAAATGGCGCAAGTATCTGTCTCATATACCGCTGGACACCTGAACCGCGCCGTAGGGGAAGGAATAAAGGAGGGAGTGGAAGAAGAAAGGAAGAAAGAACTGCCGTAGTGGAGGGCTTCGGAATAATTTCGACCACCTGGGGTTCTTTTGCCTCATAAAAAAGCATTTTGCCTCCATAAAAAAGCAGCAGCCGCAGTCGGGTTCGAACCCGGGAACTCCGGATCAGCAGTCGAGCGCCCTAACCACTGAGCCACCGCGGCGGGTCAGGTTTCCATACAAGAAACCAATTTTCGTCTCCTGAATAATGTGTTGCAATTTTGCGCCGCTTATTATTATTAATTATTATTATTAATTGGTTTTGGGGGTAAAAGAAATGGCGCAGTATCTGTTTCAAATATCGTTGGACACCTGAACCGGGCCGTAAGGGAAGGGTAAAGGAGGCAGTGAAAGAAGAAAGGAAGAGAGAGGTGCCGTAGTGGAGGGCTCCGGAATAATTTCGACCACCTGGGGATCTTTAAAGTGCACTGACATAGCACAGCACACGGGCGCCTTTGCGTTTTTCCTCCATAAAAACGCAGCCGCCGCGCCGCTTTGACGTGGATGCGTTTTTCACGTGCGCCATAATGTGTTTTAGCTGCTGTGAGGTTCTTGTATTGAACCGTTTGCTCTTGTGTTACCACCATGTTCTGCACGACGCGTTCCGATGCCTACTGCCGCTCGACTGCACGCTTAACTTACCTCCACTTGGAATCCTTCGTATCTATGCTCCTGCGAATTCGAATTTGGACGGCGGCTGCGTTTTTATGGAGGCAAAACACTAAGGCGCCCGTGTGCTGTGCGATGTCAGTGAATGTTAAAGATCCCCAGGTGGTCGAAATTATTCCGGAGCCCTCCACTACGGCACCTCTTATTCCTTTCTTCTTTCACTCTCTCCTTTATCCTTTCCTTGACGGCGCGGTTCAGGTGTCCAACGATATATGAGCCAGATACTGCGCCATTTACTTTCCCCAAAAACAACTATTATTATTATTTTCATCATTTCTTTGAAGATCTGGCTGTGTAACAATGGCGAAGCGACCTTTCAAAGAGCCCGCCAATCGAGTGCATCGGTACCGCACCGCCACCTGGATCCCATGAATGAGGACTCATCCGTCTGTGTTTATGGAAGACGCACCTGCGCACTTGCTGTATGAATTTTCAAGTATACCACAGTAAAGATTGCGTTATATACACTGAGTTCGCGAGTATACACTTAGTTCGCGAGACTCCGCGGCGGATACGCTGGAAAGGAACTCCGCGGACGCGTGCATGAATTCAATTACCATAGCGGTTTGGTGGCAGGAGCAGAAAACGCGTTCGGCCCCTTAAATTTGCTACACATGTTTATCTTGTGGGAGGTCGCATTATAATTATGTTAGGGAGATTAAATGATTTTTGGGGAAAGGACACGACGCAGTATCTGTCTCACATATCGACGGACACCTGTACTGCACCGTAAGGAAACGGATAAAGGAGGGACTAAGACGAGAAAAAAAGAGGGGCCGTAGTGGAGGGCTCCGTAATAATTTCGACCACCTGGTAATTTTTAACATCTACTGACATCGCACAGCACACGGGCGCATGGCGTTTCGCATCTATCGAAATGCGGCCGCCACGGTCAGGCTCGAATCCGGGTACTCCGGACCAGTATCCGTGCGCCCTAACCACTGAGCCACTGAGGCGGGATTTCAACTGCGTGCTCAATGCGGACGCAGTAGTGCAGGGCCCCGGCAGGGGCAAGCCTGTCAGGAACGCGCGCGAGATTCGCTGCCTTGTGCTCAGTGGCGCTCATAAGTTCTTGTATTGAACAGGCTGTGCTTGAACGCCGATAGGAGGGAAGAGGTTTTGCAGGCCTTGCGAACTTCGGTGGTTGGCGCCGTGCCCGGTGACTGGTATCACACTCCTCTCACCACACCTTCACCTTATTATCCAAACCCATTCCTCTGACCTCTCTCCCGTACCTCTTTCTGTTCGTTCTGCACTGTCCCGCCCAGCACCCACCGGATCCTGCTGAGCAGCCCTTACTGCGCGAGTCGGGCCGCCAGCAACACTGGAGTCCCTTAGGGCCACCCTCCAATGCTGCACGTGGATTCTCAGCCATTGGGTCAAACAAATTTCGGGCAGTGCCCGTAGTATCTACCTCTGCCTTCCGGCATGGATCTTGGAATACCGCCAGCTTCGAATCGAGAGAGAGAGTAAACTTTTGTTTACTTCGAGGAATTCCACATTTAATAAATAGATATTGAAAGCATTTGAAATTTGAGAAGAAAAAAAAGAAAATTACTTTTGAGGAAAGTAAATGACGCAGTAACTGTCTCACGTATGCCGGTGGACAGCCGAACCGCGCATTAAGGGAAGGGATAAAGGAGCGAGTGAAAGAAGAAAAGAAAGAGGTGCCGTAGTGGAGGGCTACGGAACAAAAAATGGCTGTGGTTTAGCTCTGGTTAACCCTGGTTGAATTGCGAAAGCTTCGTTTCCTCGGCAGGTCGTCTACACACCGTCTCATTCCGACGCTCTCCAGAATGCATTCTGGTCTCTTCTGCAGTTCAAGAATCATTCCGGAACGTGGCACGACTTCTTCTAGCCGCATCTTCGTTACGACGCTCCTCGAGTCGTGCGGTGCGTTCTTCTGCCGTTTCTTGAGCGAGTTGTCTCTTCCTCGCTTCGTTCTTTCGTTGCCTCTTTTTCGCGCTCTCCATAACGACTGAAATGCACTGAGGCGAAGCGCGCATATATATATATATATATATATATATATATATATATATATATATATATATATATATATATATATATATATTATGCCGGTGCCGTAGTGGCGAAGTACCGTAGTGCAAGGTCGTTAGGTAGTCAGCTTCGATACATGACGTAATCTACAGCAGCTACACCAGCGGCCGTTGCACCAACTATCTCGATTTTGACCTTTGACCTTGACCTTTGACTTTGATCTTCGGTCAAGTGGGAAAGCGTCTGCCGACATCGCGTGCGCAGGTCATGAAAGTGGGTTCTACTGTGGCGGCTGCGTTTTTATAAAGGAAAAGCGTTAAGACGCCCTTGTGCTGTGCGATGTCAGTGCACGTTAAAGATCCCCAGGTGGTCGAAATTATTCCGGAGCACTCCACTACGGCATCCCTTCTTCCTTTCTTCTTTCACTCTCTCCTTTATCCTTTCCCTTACGGCGCGGTTCAGGTGTCCAACGATATATGAGACAGATACTGCGCCATTTCCTTTCCCTAAAAACCAATTAAAAAAAAAAACGCCAGGGCACTTTGCTCCGAATGGAGACCCCGTAGAATATCGTATCTGATACGGGTCCGAATTGGAGTTATTTTTGGAAATGTGGCGGTGTGCTTGAAGGTTGCTTCACTTCCGCCACCGGTTGGCCCGGTATTGCGCTGCCTCCGGGATCGGCCTGGGTCATTATTCCGCGCGTCTTTTCTATCCTGTCTTTCTATCCCATCTTTGAACTCTCCTACCATCTGCACGTGGTAGCGATTATGGCTTGGCTTGAGCCAGTGGGCAAGCCTGTGCACTTTCCTTTCCTTTCTTCCTGGCAACAACAGACAGACAGACAGGCTCCGTTCAGCGGAACGCTTGAGGTGTGATCGATGCGATGCCTGCCGTGGAAAGCGGCAGATGTGCGCTCCGTCACCGCTTTGTGAGAGGAGGAAATAAGGCATCCCAGCTGTGCTGCCTACACTCTCCGTGACGTCACGCACATTGACAATTCGGAGCGCGAAAGTGTCTGCTGGAATTGCATGCGCAGGCCATCAAAGTGGGTTCTGCATAAAACGCCGGTGCACTTTGACGCCTTCAGCCTAACGTCAGATGTGTTCGATGCGACGCCTACCGTGGAGACCGCTATTTGCTCGACCACAAACGTAGCCATGGAGATGCAGCTTTTCTCTTTCGGTCAGGGTTAAGCAGAGCTAAACCACCAGCAATATTTTTTGAAAAAATGAAATGACGCGGTAATTGTCTCACATGTCTCAGTGGACGCTCTAACCGAGCCGTAAGGGAAGGAATAAAGGAGCGAGGGAAAGAAGAAATGAAGAAAAAGGTGCTGTAGTGGAGGGCTTCGGAATAAAACCTGAAAGTTTTTCAGGAAAGGAAATGGCAGAGTAACTGTCTCATATATCTCGGTGGACACCCGAACTGCGCCGCAATGGAAGGAATAAAGGAGATAGTGAATGACGAAAGGAAGAAAGAAGTGCTGTAGAGGCGGGCTCCGGAATATTTCCGACCACCTGGGGATCTTTAATGTTCACTGAAATCGGGCAGCACGCGGGCACCTTTTGCGTTTCGCCTCCATCGAAACTCGGCAGCCAGCAATTGGGTTAGAACCCGGTAACTCTGGCTCACTAGCCGAACGGTCTAACCACTGAGTCAACACGGCACTTACCCTTCGCCAAGGTTGCAGCCACCAAAGTTTGCTTACAGCATTGCCAAAGTACACTTAAATCGCCTTACGTGCGGAAATGCAAAATTATTTTAAGTTCTGTTGCCTCCTCTGTTACGTATAACGCAAGTAAAAAGGATTGCTATTTTTTGTTGATAATTTTAATTTTATTGTCTATAGTTTGATTTATTTTTGTTTAGTTTTCTTCTCTATATTTTTAATTTATATTCTTTTATTCCCGACTGTTTTTGTTTTGTTATTCGATTTGATTTTTATTTTTGAGTCTATTTTAAATTTTTATGTGATTAACTAAATTGGTGAAGTAAACTTTCTATTCAAGAATTATTAATTATTATAATTCTTAAATTCACTCTTACAGGATGATCCAGATTTCATGAGAACAACGTCTTTCCACTGGCCGCGGTGACACATCCCGTCCACGACACTTATGAGTCATGAGGCAAGAAATGCTTTCGAAATAAATGTTGCTAGTCCACCTTCATGAACACTAATGTTTTAAAATTATCTATACTGAAAAACTGTGTGCAGAAGTCATTTCAAAGAATCACTTGTCTGCTGGGTTCTTAGGCGTATTTGATCTTCGTAAGCGGCCAAGAATACAACTGCAACGACTCCGTTTTAAGCGCAGTGAATTGAGATCAGCGATGTGTTCAACGTTTTTTCCAACTAACTCAGGCAAACTCTACCACGTAATTGGGGTGAGGTGCTAGCTGAGCGACCTCGCAGAGGTCACTATTAACTCCATCTGATATGCTCGCAGTGGATTGCAAGCTACGAGATAAAACCTTCCAAACCTGTCAGAATTCACAAACCGATAGTTTCGTAGTGCATAAAATGTTAATATTAAGGTCACCAGTCAAACAGAATTGATCCACGGCACTCCAACGCAGCAAAGTTTCTTTAAGCTCAATTAAAAATTGTGAAAGGCTGGAGGAGGACGGTCGATAAAAAAATACATAACAGACGCATAGAAAACGACTCTTTACAGATCTTGAGCTATATGGACACAGCATGCTCAAAAGATGCATCCACAGGAAAAACAGCGCAGTTGTCATTCACGAAAACAGCAATACCACCGCCACGACGTCTATTTTGTGTAATAGAATGGGCAGAAAAACCCTGCAATGTAAATGTATTAATGCACGCTGGAGAAACGTTGATTTCAGTTTTTACAAACACGTCAACATAGCCAGCTGCTGATTCAGCTATAAACTTAAACTCTTTCCAATATTTGCGCAAACTTCGAATGTGTACACTCACAACCGTGAAATACTGATCCAAGTTGTATCCAAATTCTGTTTTAAATGAAGTAAAATCGCATAGTTCGCAGAAAAAAAAACGGCATAGTGGTTAAACAATGTTTTCCAGGTCTGCTTGTTTACCATTTCGAACAAGAGACGCTGTTCCGTTCTTTTTCACAAAGATTTTTCCTCCCTTCACCCAACAAAACTGATAACCCTCCGCTTTTGCATTGGTCCTTGCTTTCCAGAAGAGGCCACGGTTAGCTTTAGTCAGGTTACCATTGATACAGACCTTTGGAAAGGATTCATCTTTACGCAGCTGTCTCAGCTTACAACGAGCGTCAGACCATTTTTGCTTCTAGGCTGTTGAAGTGAAGCGCAGAAGGACCACTGGCGGAAGAGACGCAGCGATCCACTAGTGCTGGCAGCCCAATCCGAAGTAAAGCATAGAAAAAGCGAAGGGCAAGTGGAGGCGAGTCGGTTGACACCCTATTGTCGCAGATTTGTCAGATCACATTGTAGGAAGGAAGGAAGGCCTCAGACGTTGCTGGCACTGTTTGCTGGCATTGTTTGGTCAGCAGTCAAGTTTTCTTCCTTCTCTCGTCTTGCTGTTTTTTTTTCGTGCGCTGTTTTGTCACTGTGCAGTTTTTTGCGCGCTATCCCGACGCATGGTTTAATGTCGTGCGCTATTGTTTCACGGCACCCCTCAATAAATAGACGCCTCTCTCAGGGCTCGGATAGCTGCTATGTCATCAACACAGTGAGGTCCTTGATTCAGAGTAGTAGAGATTTTCAGGCCATCAGTCGAAGTTGAATGCTTTTTGCGGCACCTTTTGAACATGCAGATAGGGTACACTAGGGCTGAAACGCAATAATTTTTCATGGAGTTCTGTTCTGGCTTCACAGCTGAGTTAAAATTCAATTGCTTGAGACAACTGTTCCAAGAGCCACCTGTTGCAGCGATAATTCTATACAAAATCGGAAGAACGCTATGGGCGCATAGATCGTGCGCTCCACCGGAACTAGGCTATGTGGACACAGGGGAACACAGGGGCCGCATCGCGTAAGCGGAGAGAGGCTGTTTCGCGCTCTTTGGAGCCCGGCTGGCTCGGCCGTCTAACTACCCGGCTCTACCTGGGCCCGCCGCGGTTCTCTTGCCCTAGGGCGTCCCGGAATTTGTAAAAAACTGCTTGTGGAAGCATGCAGGTATCTTGTAGTAAGGCTGATATTTCTAACGTCGAACTGTTATTTTTTGCCGAGTGGCTCAGTCAGAATGACGTTAGGCTGCCGATGGAAGCTCGCCCACAACTGCGGCGTTTAGATAGAGGCAAAATGCAAAAAGGCCCATGTGCTGCGCAATCTGAGCGCCCGTTGCGGCTTTTACATTTATTTTTTTTAATTTTTGAGGCACTGCGGTGACTTTGTGGCTGCAAACGTCGTAAATTGTAGGGTTTAGTGTCGCGACGCCGTAGTGAAAAACTCTGCATTAGTTCAGACCGACTGGAGTCCTTTAAAACTAGTGCACCCACACGGGAGTTTTTGTATTTCGCCTCCATTGAAATACGACAGCCGCCAGCAGGATCGAACCCGCGACCTTCAGAATAGCAGCCGAACGCCGCAGCCAGTGAGCGACAACGGTGGATGGCTACAAATATTGCTCTAAATGTTAATCGCTAAGGGAACTTCAGGTGTTGTGCATTTCTGTAATAAGTAAATTTCATGTCGCAAGCGAAAAAATAAAACGTAAAAATAAAAAATACCAGTCTTTTTAAATCTCCACAACGCTGGTGTGCTGGAAGTGACTTCAGTCGGTGCTTGTTACCTATGTTCGTGTCGACGACCTCGTAGCTTCACCGGCAACGCTTTTAGATGATTTTGTATCTCCCGCAGGCTACCGTTTGGCTGGATGCTTCGTCTATCAGGCAAATGTTTGCTCGGCACCAGTGGAGAGTAGTACTAAACTTGTCGCATAGAGGATATCATGCCGTGATTAGAAAGCAGTTGATGACTCGCATAAATTAAGAAACGTTAAAGCCTGCACCGCAAGAAACGGTGAAAAGCGTGGCTGCAGTATTCTTCTAGCGCGATGGCAAGTTGCTGAAGACGACAGCAGTGCAGCCAACCCCCTGTGAAGTTTAAAAAAAGAAAACAGCACCTGAAATCATGATGGATGTTATACCGATTGCCACGATCTTGCAAAAATTTGCTTTGTGTTCATATCATACCACTGAAAGAGCGAACGTTGCCCGATGCCCGATGGGGCAGTTGCAACCTACCACGGTGGGGAGTTTGTGATGACGTCAGTAGATGACATGACCTGCCACGTGACATCACGTGACACCTGTCACGTGACTTCACTGACACTGCCCTCTTGAAAACCTTGCGTATTGAAGCTTTCGCTACAAAAATGCTGTAGTGGCAGGGTTCGGAATAATTGTTTTTTTGGGGGGGAAGGAAATGGCACATTATCTGCCTCATATATCGTTGGACACCTGAACCGTGCCTTGAGGGAAGGGATAAAGGAGGGAGTGAAAGAAAAAAGGAAGAAAGCAGTGCCGTAGTGGAGGGCTCCGGAATAATTTCGACCACCTGGGGATATTTAACGTGAACAGAATGCTTCTTGAATGCTTAACATTTTAGTCACAACAAGCTCGACAATATGCCTAACAAGGGGGAACTGCAGCTCTCGCTACGTATATCCTAGGATTGCTTCAGAATAAAAATTGAAAATTGGTTTTGAGGAAAGGAAATAGCTCAGTAACTGTGTCACTTACCTCGGAGGACACCCGAACCGCACCGTGAGGGAGAGAGGAGAAACGGAGTGAAGGATGCTACGCAGAGAGAAAGACGCGCCGTAGTGGAGGGTTCAGCATAAGTATCGACCACCTGGGCATTTTTAACATACACTGATAGCGCACAGTGCACGGGCATATAGAATTTCTCCGCCATCGAAATGCGGAAACCCAGTCGCGGTGGTCTTTGGCACAGCATGGGTGTTCGGCACTTGATACTGACGAGAGCTTTCTGTGGGACGGAAGCAAAAGCTACAAGCGCGAGGCGACAGGTTCCGTCCACAAGCGGCAGCCGCGTTTTGATGTGATGTCATTAAATATCTCCCGGTGGTTGAAATTAGGCCGCAGCTCTCCGCTACGGGACCGCCCTCTTTTAAAGCGAAAGCTTTACTTGCCGCGATCTTGCGATTTCGCCGTGGCGGTGCTCCGAGGAGGCACATGACGTCGCAACGCGCGCCTCGCCGCGAATATTTCTCTCTCTCTCTCTCGCTCCCTAATCACTACTGCGCATGCGCCGCTAGTAGCACCGAGCCACAGGAGTGCCGCCGCTGCGCAGCGCCGCGCCTTTCCTCGAAATCAAACTTTCAATTTTAAGTTTTATCTTTCTTCTTTCCCTCCCTCCTTTATTCCTTCCCTCACGGCGCGGTTCGGGTGTCCACCGAGATATGTGAGACGGCTACTGTGCCATTTCGTTTCCTCAAAAACCAAACAAGTGAGCCAACGGTGTTCATAGGGTTCATTGGCGTTGACAACTTTGCAAAGGCCGTTCAATTTCACTAAAGGAAAGGCGCACAACCGGCTCTGTGGGTCAGTGGAGACCTCAATTTCGCTTTCATGTACGTGGCGTTGGTCTGCAACTGAAAAAGCCTGCTTTGATTGCGTTCCGCACACTGGACAGGCAGCGCACCTTCTCTGCCACCCTGGGAGGTGGCATGCAGCTAATGCTTGATCGCGAGAGATTGATCACCAAATGAACGCTGCAGCCTAGCTATTGCTGTAGTGCCGCATGTCAGCCACAGCGCTGTCAGCGCTAATGCATTCAGGCCACATCTCTCTTTCACCACCAGTACATGTATCAAAGCACGAATGAGGTGTCCGCATATCCAGGGAGCCAGTTACGCGCCCTTCTTTTCCAGGAATCAAAGCCATCGCCGTCTAGAACATTGTCAACGCCAATGCCAATTAACCGTGAACGCCGACATCTTTCGCTTTGCATATCCTGGATTATCTGAGCTTATCCAAATTAATTTTTTTTCTTTCACTCCCACCATCCTCTCTCCCTCACGCAGCGGTTGAGGTGTCCACCAAAAAGTGAGGCAGTTTCCGCGGCTTTCATTTCCTGATAACCCGTCTTTCAAGCGTGATTTCCTGACGCGCTCACGAGCCAGCGCCGTCGTTTTGGTAGCTCGCGCTCGTGGCGTCTACATCAGTGCAACAGACAGCTTCCCCCGAGCAAACCCAGTTATTTTACAGGCGCTGCCTAGGGATCCTCGAAGCTCCCTCTTCATCATTACGATGTCTTGTCTTAAAGCTGCGTGCCTTGTAAGCCGTTCAGTCATGCACGGAAGTATCTGAGAATTTTTGAAGAAGGGCGTCTGATAACTATAATCAGTTATACATAGAACAACTAGCGCGCATCATCCGTCTTTTTTTCTAGGCTTGGGCAGGCAAAACAAAACGCGTGCTGCATCAGAATAGCAGTACGTCTGGAGGTGTTCGAACTTCTTTGCTTTAGGCCACAGTGATGTTAACGTCTTTTGTGTCAAATCATTGCCGCTTCACTCTTCTGAGAATAGTTCTACAATCCCGTATGCTTTACATCGCCCACGAGCAATTTCTGTTACTTAAGACCCTTACGGTACATTTTTAATTCGCTCGTCTTACAAGATTAGCGCCATGTCTACTTGTGAATGTCATTGTATCCGGCAACCTTGGCATGTGTACACACGTAAATTAGATTTTTTTGAAACATCCTTAGGCGAGAAATGTTCAAGTGTTAATTACCCTGCTTTCTGTCAGCTGCCTCGAGAGAGAACAGTACCTTGTGTTGCGGCCAGGCCAGGGTTCTCGAGCGTTCTTTATTAGGTGTCCTTCGGCTGGCACGCTTCTCGCCATAGTGAGCCAGCCTCCTGCCATGCTTCACAAACTGCAGACCAATTCCAATCTCAGTCATTCTAGACTATACTACATCACTAACGGGAAATATGACCCCATCTGTCCTAATTGCGACCATAGAGTGTGTGCCACTAAGGCACACATCCTCTGGGGATGCGATGGTAACCCGCCCCCACAAACATTACTGCCAGCTCCCTCCGCGGAGGGTTGGATCGAACTTCTTGCGAGGCCAGAAAAGAAGACACAACTCGCACTCGTCTCGTCGGCTCAAGACATCGCGCCCACCTGGAGAACACACTCGGCCCACATGCCCTATCTACCAACCCTCAAGTGGCTAATAATGTTGTTCTCACTTTCTCTCTTCTACAAAGGCCTTTTGATGTCGCCGTCCCTCAGGGTGCTCCCGCTGAATTCATCAACACCCCTCGACTGGAACTTCAACTCCGAGTGTACCTGGGGGCTTGTTTTGCGTTTCAAAAACGAACCTCCACAAGGACTTCCTCTCTTTGAAGAAAAAAAGATAGCAGCGGTTTAAATACTTCTGAGCCTGGTAAGAGAGCGAAAGCTGTGCTTTATCAGATAACTAGACGCGGCTTGGCGTCTGTAACGTTTAGTGCGTTCCGCGCATTGGATGGGCAGCGCGCTCACCCTGCCACCCTGGCAGTTAATGATTAATCTCGAGAGTTTGGTCACCCAATGAACACTGCGGCTTATTGGTGGTGGTGAAAGGCATTTATTTCGCTATGTATGCAGAGAGGTGCTAGGGGCGAGGCTCCTAGTCGGTCTCTCCCCAAGGCGGAGTCCCTCATTCCGGGACCATGTTGGTCCCGACCGCTGCAAGGTCTGCCGAAACACGGCCTGTTGGGCCGTTAATTTCTGGCAGCCCAGCAAAGCCGACACCCAGTCTTTCGAGCCGGAGAAGGGGTGATGGGGAGGGGGGGAGAGAAGGAGTTTGTGTGCATGCCCAAACCATGTGAAATGTGTCGGCCACCTCCCCACAGAGTGAGCAGCGTCCGCCCAAAGAAGCATCAAAATGCTTGAGAACCGCCGGATACATCACGGTGTTTGTAAAGAACATAAGGAGAGTTCGTTTGCCTGCTTTGCCCAGTCCCTTCACAGGAACCGGGTAGCGCCGGTGTTCGGCGCGATAGTGCTCGATAGATATTGTAGTCAATATACTACACGCTGCCCCGTCTTTTCAATAAGTTTCATGCTGCAAAAGTTGATGTATCACGAGCATACTGCAAAAATATACAGGATGTATGTGCTACTTTTTAGATTTCACTATGCTTTCACTGCTTCCTTATCTCTTTCGTTCCATAAAATGTTGACCTGGTTTGAATTACCAATTACATGTTTCTCTGTGAAGTATATTTTTCTCTTGCTTTTTTTATCATTTTTTGCGCACGCTTCATTTCCTCATTGTCTTTTCTAATGATATTTGTTTATGTATGTTGCCAGCTTCCCTGCATTGTATTGGCCAAGGGGCATGTCAAGCCACAATTTCTGGCTTTTTCCCCTCGACCCTCACCATGTAAACATGGCAAATAAATTGAATTGAATTGTCTATCTTTAAAAGAAAGAAGAGGGATGTGATATAGGTTAAGGCAATCCAAAGGAACACCTGGTGCCAGGTAAGTGAGTGCGCGGGCTGCCTCATCAGCGGCTTCGTTACCTGGCATGCCTTAGTGGCCGGGGACCCATATGATTGATCGATGAGTTGGATCGCAGTCGCGAGTACTGTGGCGAAGAATTTGGTAAGAAGTGGAGTGATCCAACTGAACTCAAAGTTACGACAGGCTCCGGGAGAATCTGTGAGGATGAATTTAGAGTCGGGATGAAAGGATGCGAGGGCGATCGCTACCTCCCCCGCATGAGATGAGCTGGGCGCTCTGATCGAGAGGCCGTCCACCTGTTTTCCCTCGTGTTTGACTGCAGCCGCGTACCATTCCTCCCTGGAGTGGTAAGGGCTGCAATGTCAACGTAGAAGACGTGTTCCTTTGAGCCATAGTGGCGGTACAGGGCATTCGCCCGCGCCGGCCATTATGGTCCTCCTTGTTCATCTTAGTCGGAAGAAATCGAACGTAAAGGGCGCGTCTCCACAGTTCGGGCACTCGAACCCGTTCCATCATATGGTCCCAAAGCGACCAAAACGTCCCAAAGCGACTCAGGCTATGAGAGACGCCGTAGTGAAGGGCTCCGGAAATTTCGACCACCTGGGGTTCTTTAACGTGCACTGACATCGTACAGTACATGGGCCTCTAGGATTTCGCCTCCATCGAAATTCGACCGCCGCGGCCGGGATCGAACCCGCGTCTTTCGGGCCGGCAGCCGAGCGCCGTAACCACTCAGCCACCGCGGCGGCTGAGTTATAATAATAATAATAATTGGTTTTGGGGGAAAGGAAATGGCGCAGTTTCTGTCTCATATATCGTTGGACACCCCAACCCCGCCGTAAGGGAAGGGATAAGGGAGGGAGTGAAAGAAGAAAGGAAGTGAGAGGTGCCGTAGTGGAGGGCCCCGAATAATTTCGACTACCTGGGGATCTTTAACGTGCACTGGCATCGCACATCACACGGGCGCCTTAGCGTTTTTCCGTCATAAAAACGCAGCCACCGCGGTCGGGTTCGAACCCGGAAACTCCGGATCAGTAGCCGAGCTCCGTAACCACTGAGCCACCACGGCGGGTAAAAAGCTGAGCGGAGGTTGCCTACAAGCAGCGGCGAGCATAGTAGACAACTATGCTACGTACTGTGGCCTCCAGTGCTCCCCGTCCGAGTCTGAATTTGTGCATATTCGACATTCTCCGAAATAGGGAATCTCCGCTAAGCTTTCTGAGCGGAGATTCCTTATTTCGGAGAATGTCGAATATGCACAAATTCAGACTCGGACGGGGAGCACTGGAGGCCACAGTACGTAGCATAGTGGTCTACTATGCTCGCCGCTGCTTGTAGGCATACCTCCATCTGCATCATGGCAATATCAAAGAAACGCGGCGACAACACAGCGCCTTGTGGTGTGGCCCGCGTTCCCATCTCAAACGGGCCGTACTCGGCCTCTTGTATTTTTATATAGGCCAAGCGGTCTGTTAAGAAATGTTTGATGTAGTTGAATGTGTGAGGACTACAGTTGGTCCCGCAAAGATTTTTTAATATGACTCCGTGTTTAACATTCCCAAACGCACCCTTCAGATCGAGTGCTAGGACTATCTTGCCATTGTGTGGGTGTTCTATGGGTTCGAGAACCTCGCGATGAAGCTGTAACAGGATGTCTTGTGCGGACTTATGAGGTCGGAAGCCGAACATGGTGTCGGCGAAGGTGTTCTTGCTCTCGAGATATTCCGAGAGGCGGTCACGGACCATCGTTTTCATCAGTTTCCCTACGCATGAAGTGAGGGAGATGGGCCGGAGGTTGTCTGTGTTTACCGGTTTCCCCGCCTTCGGGATAAAGGTTATCAATGATACCGAATCGGGTGGCAACAAAGTGTCCCCTGCCCAAATGGCGTTTGTATATTCAATTATGGTTTCGTATGCACGATCGGCAAGGTTTGCCAACAGTTTGACTGTGACCTTATTTCGCCCGGGCACCGTCCCCCCGCACATTTTGGCAAGAACCGCGCGTAGGTCGTGAAGCTGGAAAAGCGAATTCATTTTCGGATTATCGCTGCCTGCATATGAATAATCCTGCCCGCGCGGATCTTGATCCTGATTGAGGTATTGTGAGCGTAAGACGTTTGCTAGCTGCTCTGTGTTACCTTGAAAATTGTGCATCGCGTGACTGAGGTGTTTCTGGGTTTCCGAACGCGTTTGAGTAGGGTCTATGATACTCCTAAAGAGCCGCCAAGTGTTGCGGCTCGAGATCTGTCTTGCTGTTGCATCTGTTGCATCTATCTACCCAGTTATTGTCAGCGAGCTGGGCAGCAAACTCGGAAGCTTGCTTGGTGAGGTCAGAGATATGAGCGCGGAGTTTACGATTGTGTTTCTGCCGCCGCCATAGCTTAGTGAGGCTGCGGCGAGCTTCCCAGAGAGGCATCAGGTGGCTATCCACGTCCGATGCACGCTCCATAAGCTGTATCTGCTTTTTGTGTGAACGGAGTGTTTGCATGAGTCCGTGTGCCGAAGTGGAGTAGTCTTCCTCCAAGAGAGAAGTTACTGGGAGGGTCTGGCGGAAAGCATTCCATTCGGGAAGATTGGCTTGTGAAAGAGAGCGATGTAAGGGTCGAGTGTAAATGACAGTGTTCAGTATGCAGTGGTCGCTACGGAGGGTGTCTTCAGTGTTTGTCCACTCTGCATGTCGGATGTGTTTTGTGAGGGTAAAGTCGGGGCAGGTGTCCCGAGTGACGGAATACCCTACACGTGTAGGGTGGGCAGGGTCGGTTAGAAGGGAGATGCCCAGCGTAGATATAAGTTCCGCCAACGTGCGACCCCGCGGCTCTTCCTGGCGGTAGCCCCATACAGGAGGCTATAAAATCGCCCACTGTCATGTTAGAAAAAGATGTTAGAAAAAGTGATATTTTTGAGTTTCAGGGGGCAGTAGATATTAAGAATGTGTGCCGGTCTATCTGTTCGCCCTAGAGGGAGACAAAAACCATCACGTACGAATATTACAGATTTAGGTCGAGGTTAACCTCCTGCGCTGTGTAAGCCGTATGGACTAGGAGACAGGTGAACGGGCCTCGTTGAAAAGTACTAGGGCCCGAGAGATTGAACCCATCTCCGGTCTCTTGCAACGGAAAGACTGCGGCAGGGCGTTCGAGGTTGTCAATGTACGCCCTTAAAGGGAAGCTGAAGCACTTTTCGAAAAAAAATGAGTTTCATACGTCATTTTATAGCTTTTAGTCCGCTGAAAAAGAATATCTCATTCAAGAAGAGCGGAAATACAAGCAGAAAGCTGTTATTTAGAGGAAAATGCAGCCCCATCGCCTCAGGGCGCCAAGCGAACGCCGCTCTTGCCCGCCATTGGCCGGGACCGTCGTGACGTCATCCATGGGGATCTCCGGCCAGCACCGACGGCGTTGCTACTGGATCGTTGCTGCGTAGCGCGTTGCTTCAGCTGGCTTTTAAGGACTACGTTTTGGAAATTACGCATAATTCAAGCAGTGCTGAACACTTTGAACTTTCACCATTCATGTTCGAGCCATCAGCAGCTTCAGAAAACGGCGGAACCAGCGACGCCGCGGAGTGCGCTGGCAGCAAAAAAAGTCGCGACATTTTCACGTGTTTGAAATCTCGACTGGATGGATGGATGGATGGATGGATGGATGGATGGATGGATGGATGGATGGATGGATGGATGGATGGATGGATGGATAGATGGATGGATGGATGGATGGATGGATGGATGGATGGATGGATGGATGGATGGATGGATGGATGGATGGATGGATGGATGGATGGATGGATGGATGGATGGATGGATGGATGGATGGATGGATGGGTGGGTGGCTGGACGGACGGACGGTCGGACGGACGGGTTTTGGGTGGGTGGGTGGATGGATGGCCGCTTTTATTTCCGCCATGAATGACGACCCCTTACTACTCACCGCCCCCGGCACGCCGGTCTGGAGGGTGGATGCCGGAGCCTCCGCGACTAAAGGCTAACAAAGAGATTTTATCGCTTTGCGGCCTCAGCAGCAAGGCGGATTGGCTTGTTTCTGTCGAGCGGTTTCCTCGTTGTGCAGCAGGGCTTCCCAGCTTTCCCTGCTATCAATGTCTTCGTCGACTGCGTGGTAGTCGGCGCATTCCCGTTTTTTACTTGCGGGTAACTGTGGAACCGCCGGACTGTGGGAACCTGGACGAGCGCGCGCAAACCTATTCCTAAATCATTGAGAACTATACACTAAACAGAAAACTGGTGCCACCGCCAGATGAGAAGCTAAATAATACAGAAGCGACCGCATGGCGGCGCCTGCAAGCCGGAAATTTCGTTTACTCAGTAAGACCCTTTCGCGTTCTACAAGGGTAACACGAAAACGAAATCTCCACTGATACGTATGTTTTGCGTAGGTGCATGCGCGTTCATATCTTTTGTTTAGGTGCATGTGAAGTGGCGATAAAAAAAAAAGGAAATTGCGCCGAAACGTTGTTGTGTACCGCGCTGCTGCATAAAAGCCTGGCCACCAACTTGTTGCAAAGCCTGTAAACATTATCTAATTCAGATCACCGGCACGCTTACACGAGTCGCGCGAGGTAAAGCATTTGTTTGTTCATTTATTTATAGTTACTTGCCTAATTACTCCCGAAGGCCTTCTAGAACTACAAAGGAATGCCAAACAGGATGAGTTGGAGTGGGTTCACTGCAGCGCGAAGAGACGAGGCGACCCGGAGGAAGCTCTCGTGTGCGCTATTCCTTCTTTCGCATGCTAGGGCTACTGTTCAACAACGATACTTCTGCACTTACCTCCGTACGTTGTTTTTTTTTTGCATGATGAACACGCTTTTGAACAATAATTATGGCTGCGTTTCGGAGCTTGCAGTCTGCGCATCCAAACCAGTGTGCTGCGAGATATGGTTGCTGCTGTCGCGTATCGAGATAACCAGCAGAATTAGTTGCGGATGATACACATGTATGCGTGCCGCGGCTCAACAACTTTGCCGTTCTGAATCAAAGACAAATTTGCATGAATTCTGGCGCCATTGTCGGTCGCCAGCCATGACCAAGCGTTCATTAATGCAAATGTTTGCAATTTATCAAGTATACTAAGCTTATATACAATCTATTATTTGTTAAGCTAGGTGCAGCTGCATGTGCTGCTCGCTGATTAAAGGTTAAGAGAATTGCTTGGGCTGCCAGGAGGGGCAAGCATTCAGAAAAAAGCACAAAGACACACAGTGCGTAACGAGCTCAAAAGAGCTCAAGACTGTGTGTCGGAAAGACAGTGCTCGAAGTGGCCTTAGGTCAGCATGAATGTGAACCAGCTGGAAAAGGCAGAGTTTGCAAACAGGGAAGAAAGTAATATAAGGAAAAGAGAAATATTGATGCACGTATTTTGTGCCGGAAGTTTCGGCATGCGGCGTACCACCGATTGTCTGGTCAACGTGGAAGAGGCTGGGGGAGAACAATCTACGGATTCTACCAAGCTGTGTGCTGAGCGCTGTACGAAAGAAGTGCCAAGCCAAAGCTGCTTTATATATAGGCTTCAAGCATTGCGCAGAACGCTTGAACCAGAGAAAGTGAACGACACTGGCAGAGCATTACGTTGATCTGTGGTTCGCCAAAGCGCGGGCCGCAGCCAAGCAAGCCCACCGGACGGCTGGCCGGCTCTCCGGGAAAGGCGTCACTTCCGCCAGTACTCCCTCTCTGCCGTCCCCCCATCCGACGCTTCCGGAAGCGACGAGGGTGCGCCGGCGGCGGGTTTTTAACAAGCGACTGCGGCTCTTTTTGCGCACAGAAACGGGAAAAAATTTACACACTTGATTTTCAAGGTCCTTCCTTACCACCCACAGCGTTTCTTGCGATTTGAAGACCGTTTCAGCTTCCCTTTAGGTTGGCGCGCTTCGTCCTGTCTTTAAAACCCCGACAATTCCACTGTACAAGGGAAAGCCCTTGCGGTCTTTGCGGGGGGTGGTGCCCTCTAGGGGATTGGTTGGGAGGGGACGCTGCTATGCTGATTTGAAGGGAGATAGTCTTGGAGAGCCGGCACAGGTTCCGTCACCTGCAGCTGGAGCGGTTCCGGCTCCTCCGGGAGTTCGGTTAGATCTGTTGAGCGGTTCGCATCTTTGAGGTATCCCATTCGGCAGAGAATCCCAGGGTTTGACTATTGCGGCAGCGCCGCGTGACTGCGACAACATTGTCAGCGCTAATGCATGCAGGCCATATCTCTCTCTCTCACCTCGGCCACGTATTATTATTAATAATAATAATAATAATAATAATAATAATAATAATAATAATAATAATAATAATAATAATAATAATAATAATAATAATAATAATAATAATAATAATAATAATAATTTTCGGGGAGGGAAGGGATTGGCGCAGTATCTGTATAATATATCGTTCGACACCTTAACCGCGCCGTAAGGGAAGGGATAAAGAAGGGAGTGAAAGAAATGAAGAGGTGCCGTAGTGGAGGGCTCCGGAATAATTTCGACTACCTGGGGATCTTTAACGTGCACTGACATCGCACAGCACACGGGCGCCTTAGCGTTTTGCCTCCATAAGATCGCAGGCGCCGCGGTCGGGTTCGAACCCGGGAACTCCGGATCAGTAGCCGAGCGCCCTATCCACTGAGACACCGCGGCGGGTCACGGCCACGACCTCAAAGCGCGATTCAGGCGTCCGCTGACCCAGGGAGGCACTAACGCGCCTTTCCTTTCCTCAAAATTATTATAGAACGTTGCCAACACCAACACCAATGAACACAATGAACGTCGACGGACTACAGCTTCAGTGGCGCGTTTCTGCCACAAGGTTGTTAGTGCCAACGCATGCAGCGCACATCCGTCACTAGCGCCACGTAGCTTAAAGCGCGACTGAAGTGTCCACTTTCCCAGGGGGCAGGTATGCGCCTTTCCTTTGCTTTCCAAGCTCCCGCTCTTCATCGGTTTCGGTGCAGCTTCAAACGCCGCACGCTGAAGTTCGCTGGAGGTCAAATATGCGCGGTCGACGAAACTCGCGGAACATGCCTTAGTAAAGCTTTTGCTTTAGAACTCGAGGGTTTCGTCGACAATCTAGAGGTAGCACCGACAGCATCAGTCCATTCGACCCAGAATTTCTGGCAAGTTATCGCTCTGAGAACACGACTGTGGCTAGCCTCCTGACATGTGTGCTTGTCGCCGACGCCGAGAACAGATAATCGCGATCAGTCGCTGCCTTCGACTCTGAAGCTGTTCATCGCACCAACCTTACACGGCGCGGACAAATTGCCAGTCGTCGCCGAACACCTGAGCAACGTTTCACGCGACCCACCGTATGCCGAGTTGCAGATCGTGTCGCTCTTCACTCGCGTTCTGAGGTTTATGCAGCCTGTGGTGCACTTGTAGGGAACGACGTATTGCATAGCGACAGCTGCAGGCGCCGGAGGCATGGTTGTGAAGTGCAAATACCTATTTTCTATGCATCAATGGCTTGCCCGTATACGTGCCCCTTCCCACGTTAAGCCGGTGTTGCCGAGGTAGCGAATGGTTTCACTCGTATCGTACCTCCGAAGGGTTATTAGCGATCGGCGGAAGGGCATGACTTTTCAAGCGCGTTTAAAATTACGGCTCACAACTAGCTTCCAACTGGCAAGCGGTGTTCGCTTCTGGTGATCCATTTCGATACTTCCGGATAATGCGTTGTAAAATGCTGCATAGAAGCTGGCGACTTTTCACTGCTCTTCTGCACAGAAGAAATCTGACACAAATTCCCAATGGAAGCGTTTTGGCAACATTCCCAAACTCCAAATCAAATCAAATCACACCTTTATTCAGCATTTTTACATATAACAAGAGGAGGGCTGGGATGCTGAGACAAGAGCAAAAAAGCTGCTACAAGCAGCTTGACTAGGCCATTGGCCCTGTTTCATTGGCAGCGCGACGGTTTTAATCTCACGGTAAATACATATTGTGTGTTTACATATATGTGTTGCATCTCACAGACAAAAGCAAAACAAATGTATTCCGGTACAATAGCATCCCACGCACAGGCCAACATATTTGAAAACATATACAGCAAAAGGGACAGAAAAAAAAACGCATTTCTGGTCCAATTTAGACCACTTTCACTCAACACGTACAGACATAAAAAAGAATCATAGAAACCTAATACAAAAACAAGTATGCTGCAAAATAAAAGAAAACAGTAACATTAGAAAAAAAATTATTTTTTTTTAAATTTGGAGACAGTCGTTCTTGATTAAAAATTCTTTTCATTGTTTTCTAGTTACGGGGCTCGGGTATAGATGTCTCTTTTCAAGGCTATTAAGCAGGAATGGTACACGATATTGCAACCTGTTAAAACCATTATTGGTTTGAGAAAATGGCAAGTCCCATATTTTTCTTTGCCTGACGCTGTACGGCAGCTGCAAGGATTTTCTGTGACGGCTTATTCGAAGGAAATGCTCATTCGTGTGTTTTAAGCTGCTCGTGTATTTTATGAACAGGTTAAATATGTATGCATGCCTGACAGTAAGGACATTAGGCGATTGAAACAAATCCCGCGTATGAGAATCGTATGGGGCATTTGCGATATGGAGGATAGCTTTTTTCTGTATTGAAAGCAATTTGTGAATGTTTGGAATAAGGCATCATATAGAAAAAAGCTTGAGTTTCGATGGAATCACCTGTCGCAATTTACAAATCATTCTACATGCCCTCGCCAACTTTTTCGCTACAAGGTCAACATGAGCGTTCCAAATTAAATTTACACTCAAAATTACTCCTAGTGTTTTAACTTGTTTTGCAAGCTCTATTTTATAATTGTCAAAATAGATATCCAGGCAACGATTTATTTGCTTTTGCACCGGCGCAAATAACATGCATTTGGTTTTCGCTGCGTTTATTTTTAAGGCATTTACTGTGCTTCGTTGAAACAATCTATCGAAGGTAGTATTAGGTAAACTTGCGAGTTACTTAATCTCCTTGGACTGAAAGAAAATGCTGGTATCATCTGCATAGATAACAAAATATGCTTGATTACTAATGCTCAATAAATCATTAATAAAAAGATTGAATTATATCAGTCCCAGCATACTGCCCTGCGGAACCCCTGCCTTCACAGGAAGCAAGGATGAATATTCGCCTGTAATAGCGACGCAGTTTCCTTTGTTTTAGATATGATTTTAGTAATTCTAGAGGTATTTCACGAATTCCACAATGTGATAGTTTGCTTCATAAAGTAGTATGATTAATCCTGTCGAACGCCTTCGAAAAATCTACAAATATGCCAAGGGTTAACGTCCTTTCTTCAAATCCATCAAGTATGTACTCTTTTTGCGTCAGTAGAGCCAGTTCGGTTGACACCTGCTTTCGAAAACCGTACGGCTGAGACGTTATAATAGAAAACGTATTACAAAACGTTGTCACTCTATTACAAATAACTTTTTCCGGACCTTTTGAAATAACAGGTAATATTGCTACTGGTCGGTAATTGAATAAATCATTTCTGCCTCCAGACTTATACAACGCCGAAACGTTTGCGAGCTTCATTTTGTCTGGAAAAGCACCTGTAGACCGACAAGTATTAAACAGATGGATGAAAACTGGTACCAGGAGGTTGAGTACGAACTTAATGGGTCCAATTTGAAGTCCATCTATATCACGTGCTTTACTATTTTTTAGCGACGAAAATACTAAGAATATTTCCTCACGAGATGCCGGCTCAAAAAAAAAAGCACTGTTTGTAATCTGCGTGTCCACGAAGCTAGTAGCAGTTTCGTCGTGGACGCTATCAACAAAATTTATGAAATATTGATTAAACGTGTTCGCCAAATTTAGTCCTTTAAATGCTTTATTATTAATTATTATTTCAAGTTCATTTTGGTGGCTTCCCCTTTGTAATAGTTTGTTCATTTCGTGCCAGATTTTATTACCACGAGCGCCCGGTTTCCCCAAAAGGTTTCCTAAATAGCTGTTTTTAGCATTCCGTAAAAACTTCGTCACGAAGTTTCTGTGTTTTTTATAAGCAACAGTCTGCAAGGGTTTTTTATTTGCAGAAATACGGAATACAACGCGTATTTTTTTCTTATTATATTGAGACATTCATTTGTAAGCCAGGGCTTATGTATCTTCCTGGATTTCTTTATCATTATGAACCTAAAGGAGGTTCTCAAGGCTTCCGTAAGGATAAAGTGTAAAAACAAATTGCTCCTATTTATGGCAAACGGTGCTGGTAAATTGCTGCCGGAGGCTTTCCGTTATCTTTAAATTGTATGTGCTGTAAAAAGATTGGCTCTCCGTAGAAACTAAAACGGAAAGGTGTCGTACAATTAATGCAGGTTACGTAAACTGAATATCGAGAAATGCCATATAGTGCAAGCTTCATAAAACATTATACGGAGCAATCATTTTTTAAAATGAACTCTCCCCTAATTGCTATAATGACAATAGTTTATTCATGCATGGTCACCCCGTATTTATAAAACATGTTCATTTCATGTTTACGACAGTTCCAGAAATTGAAAACTAGTATTTTCTTCCTGCCATTCCATGTAAACACTTCAGGAGCTGAACTATTCCGAAACCCTCTGTATGGAATGGGATGCACATGCATTCATTTAAAGCTGTGTTGTTTGTTGAAAAAATAAAAGCGCTGTACGTGGTGAACATAAATTATATATTTGCTACAGCAGTCAGAAAAAGCACAACATTCGTTCAGTCTTGCACAGCTTTTTTGCTTCTTGTGCTGTTGTTGCATACAACTGAAGAATGCCTTGCATGCATACAACTGAATGCATACAACTGAATGCATACAACTGAAGAATGCATACAACTGAAGAATGCATACAACTGAAGAATGAAGACGCCCTTCATCCAATGGTGTCGGCTGGTTTTCATGATGTCGTGGCCAATCCTCTAAATGGGATGAACCATGACGCCATGACAATTGACCTACGCTATTGGCGGGAGATATTCCTATGAGGGGTGTTTTTTCTTGAGTTGCGTCTGACTTTTGTGCGTCACATGGGTTCATTCTGCTTCCTGCAAAACAAAAAAATACACAGTTAATTCTGCAATGAGCAGTGCAGTGCAAGTTGCGTTGAAAAAGCAACTCTGCTGTTTTTCCTTGGTATGCCATGACTGACAGACAATAGAGCTGAGTATTAACTTAAAATATGCACAAATGTATGCAACAGCTGGTTACCCAAAGAAAAATACTGCTCTAAATTTTCAGCAAAGGAGTACTATGCAACGTGGTTGTGCAGGCTGCTATAGTTGAAGCCAACTCCGCAAGTGCTAAACAGGACAAATACCTAATATTTTTTTAGAAATTAAGGGTATAGAACATGCCTCATCTACAAACATATGACGATATAAACTCCTCTACAAAAGAAGTCCACAGAAAACCCAAAAAAACAACTTTGTGGGTGGCCCTTTACATTTATTTGCTTATTTATTTATTTATACATGTACCTAAATTCGCCTGCAGGGACATTACAGTAGAGGGGTGTACCACAGTATTCTTCATACATTAGCGCCAAGGAAACAAATATATAAACAAGTAAAATAATAATAGAGGATAATGCAAGCCCTCCGATAGGACATAGCAAGAGAATGCTGCAAAATATCAGCGTAAATCAACACTGTGAATTAAATGGAAATACATGGTAATGTCGCTGCGCACACTAAAAAATTGCTAAGTTTAAAACGTGGTTAAATGAACGAATGTTCCTCCCACCATGTCGGCATAAGACCCTGACATACAAACAGACAAAAAGTCTACATACAGACCACGGAAATCAGTGTTAAACCAGAGCAGCCTTTAGCGCAACAGAAAATTCTGAATCGGATGTAGCCACAGCTATATCGAGAGGAAGATTATTCAATGTACTGATTGTGCGTGGAAAAAATGAATGTGCAAAAACTGAGGTACACGCTGATATTTCTTTAATCTTATGCGGGTGATCTCGACGCTGGGAAATGTACATAGGTGGTAAAAGCTAAGCATCTTTGTTCAGTACGGTGCGAGAATGTAATATGTATCGTAAAAACATGAGTCGAAAAAATTCCCAACGTGAGGATAGAAGAGGCCATTCTAAGCTACTTTTGATGTCAGTGATACTGCTACAATGCGAATAGTTGAGGGATACAAAACGGGCGGCTCGATTCTGAATTTTTTTCAAAACGGTTGTTAAGAAATTGCGTGACGGGTCCCATATGACACAACCATATTCTATGATTGAGTGGATATTTGCTGCGTAGAGCAGTTTTTTCACATTCTGTGGAGCATATTTAAAGTTTAGTCTGATAAAATGTATAGAGCTGGCAGCCTTCAAGGTTAAAGTGTCTACATGGCGGTTCAGTGTCAAGTCGGAGCTAAATGTTACTCCTAGGTAATTTGCCTGGCTCACTTCAGAGATCATTTCTGTGTTTAAATAGTATTATGTATTGATAAGTTTATGCTTTCAGGTAAAACGAACATGCTTACGTTTAGACACATTTAGATTCTTAAGCCAGGAGCGACACCACGATGAAATACAGTTGAGGTCACTTTGAAGTTCTACCCTGTCCGAATCATGTTTTATTCCTCGGTACAAGACGCAATCATCTGCGTACAATCTAATTTTGGAGGTTATACCGTGGACAATGTCATTTACGTAGATAAGAAACACCAGTGGGCCGAGCACTGACCCCTGGGGCACACCCTAAAGCACGGAAACGTCTGTAGATTTAGATTCATTAATCAAGACATTATGACTGCGTCCTGTCAAATAATTTTGTACCCAGCAAAATATATTGTGCGGCAAGCCGAAAAGGGATACCTTGTGCAAAAGCCTAATAAATAGCCTACTAAATATTCTAAGGAGATGATCCTTTTTAAGTGCCATATTAAACCTATTAACAGGGATGTGCAGATGCATAATTTTCCCCAGAGAAGTAACTTATGCTGCATACAAAGTGAATGTGTCTAATAGTCGAGACATCTTTTAATTCCGCGCATTACAAACATTTAAGCACAAGTTGAAAGCATCACAAAGCGAAACGTCGACTTAAACTTGAAGCCTTAGTGTGTTTACAAGGTTTATAATTTTTGATGGTAGAGATGTCCTGGAACGTTTCACATCTTTCTGCCTGCTTCCATTAGGTGGATTTATGTAAAACAACTGCCTCTGGGGAAAGAAAAAAAGACATGCTTTACATGTAGAGCAATTTGTATACGTGTGCACTGCTCAAAAATGCAAACACAGATTTAGGTCTCAAAAGTATCATGATGTACAGTGACAGCAGAAAAGCGTATGTGTGTACAGACCATGTGTATAATAGTTTTCAAGACACCTTTTTGTTTGCCCCTCCCCTTCAATGCCTGCCTGGGGCCATTAAATCATTTAAAAAAACAAGCAGCACTTTTGACGAATAATAATAATAATAATAATTGCTTTTTGGGGAAAGGAAATGGCGCAGTATCTGTCTCATATATCGTTGGACACCTGAACCGCCCCGTAAGGGAAGGGATAAAGGAGGGAGTGAAAGAGGAAAGGAAGAAGAGGTGCCGTAGTGGAGGGCTCCGGAATAATTTCGACCTCCTGGGGATCTTTAACGTGCACTGACATCGCACAGCACACGGACGCCTTAGCGTTTTTCCTCCATAAAAACGCAGCCGCCGCGGTCGGGTTCGAACCCGGGAACTCCGGATCAGTAGTCGAGCGCCCTAACCACTGAGCCACCGCGGCGGGTTGACGAATGACCAATGTTTATACTGGTGACACCAAAACCAGATATTCAGAAATATTGCGTACATCGAACACACCAATTATCTCCTCGAAAATCTTATGTAGTAATACAGGGAAGTCGTAATGTATATCGAATTCCTATTTCCTAACGGCGCTCTTCAGTCACTTTCTGTGCGCAAAGACGGGTCGGTTGTGCGGCTTTGGGAACCTTCTGATAGTGCTAGCACTTTGAAACTGCATGCAGAGGTTAACGTAACATGTGCTTGAGGGTGGCCTTAGATCTCGTGCAGTCACTTTTCATGCCACATCACTGCAATGCTCTAAAGTCGAGCTAACTTAAGTCTAGAGTCTAGACGCGGCCCTCACTTGCTTTCTCTGCTGAAGACTTTGCGGGAGGGAGCCAACTGTGTCTTCATTTTAATGGATGATTATTCAATTTACAGTGCAATAGCAACAAAATTGGACCTTTTAAAATAAACAGTCCCTAAGCACCGCACGCTACAGCTTTGATACTAAGCAAGTTAGGCTGACCAATGCCTAGCGAGTGGTGCACTGCCAGCACGCCGGTGGGTGGCACATTACTGCAAGAAGGTTATCATTGGCTTGAGTGAAATGTACTCCTGCGTCTAGGTCATAAGCAAACTTATTATTAATACTGTCATGACCGTAGGCAAGGACGAAGTGCTGTGCATGTAAGACGACGAGGACGAAATGTGTGTTCTGGCGTTGGGCTGCCCGCCAGTTTGTTGCTCTGATCTTTGGTGGGCTCACCCTGAGCATGCCTTCAATCTGTTTTGTAAATATATTTTCCTCATTACGCTGTTTAATATCAAATTATTTTGTAATCTCTTTCGAGTTAAATATATCTCAGTTCGACTGCAGTACAGCTTTGTTCTCATGCCAGGAAGTTGAGACGTCAGTATTCAGGCTTAGTTATATCTCCGTAATTGAGCTCAAGTATATCCCACAGAGCTTCCAGTTATACAAGCTTCAGACACTACTAGCCCGCCCAGTCATTTTTCATCTCCTTAAGCCGCAGCATGTGGACACAAGTGAGAAAATTAATTTCCTGTTGGTAGCTGGTCTTTGGAAGAGCTGTGCAATAAATTGTGTGCGCAAAGAAACGTATAAAAGGCAGATGTAGCAGTGGACAAATGAAGTAACTATTGTGCGCATGAGAAACTTCAGATGCCAAAGAAGTATGCTGTCAAAGGGTGCAGTGACCTTCTCTCTTATATATCAGCAATCAGGTAAAGTACGAAAAGCAGTGGCTGGTTTTCACACTGATGACCTATGAGAAACAATTGACCCAAATCAAGCTGTTTGTGCTATCCTTAAGAACACTTGGCTAATTTTTTAGCAGTATCATAAAGGTGTAAAACAGATGGTCGCACAGTAGCCTGTGATGCAGTGAGGCTGCAAAGATCCAAAAATATGCACGTGCCCTCAAAGTGCTTGAAAGTGCTTGTCATTTTCATCCTCTTTTTCTGCTCTGCTATGTCGCACAACACTGTGCGGCTGTTCCTCAGCGCTGTTGTGGTACTGTTAAAGAAATGGCCATGTGTACATCAGGTTCAACTTGCCAAAGCAGTGCTATGCACACGTGGAGGCACACAAAAAACTGTGCATTGGGTACTGCAACCTACACCAGGCAAGGTGTAGAAAACACAAATAAGCTAGTCCAAAATAAGCTAGTCAGTGGTCGGTGCATAGAATGCATTTGCAGCGCAGAAAAATATCCTAGGAGGCAAAATGCTTCTTATTAAAATTGCTGTAAGATCTGTGTACATTATATTGTCAGAATTATTAGGAAAAGAAGTTTGTCCCAAAATATGTAAACATGGGGAACTCACCTTTGTACGAATTCGAGGGTTATGGCAGCACCCTCTGGGTACTCCAGATTCATTATGTAGCATAATATGAAGGCAGTACATGCTGCTTCAGCGAAGTCACTTGCTTCGGGGAAAATGATTTGGTTCTCACAACAAAGCACTCATCGCTGTATATGCTTCCTGAAAAATGAAGAGCCACTGTTAAAAGACTTGAAAATTTTGAATCCATGCAGTGCTTATTCATTTTTTGCTAACTCCTGAACCAACATTTATTTTTAAATAAAAGTCAAAGAATCCAATTCCTAGCAATGACAAAAAGAAGAAAATAAGATTAGACTGTATTGGTTGAGAGACAAAGTCCTTACGGTAGCTGTATTGGTTGGAAGAGAAAGTCCTTACGGTAGCACAGTAAATCGATAGTAATTGGTTAAACAGATGATAAGGCCCATGCTAGAATTTTACTTTCGAGACGAAATGTCCTCAATTAGAACTATGAGGTATGCAACCTGGGCAGGTGTCATCTTCGGTGCAATAAAAGCATCAGTTACTTGTATTAATGTAAGCAAAAGGTGCCAAACTGGATCATCTATGTCTGACACATTAGTGCCAATGTAGAGTCAGCAGCTTAAGCAGAGTGCAATTTTGCGAGGTCATGTGCAATGCATGGCGGCAGTCTAGAATTACACACATGGAAAAACTTAAGGGCATGGAACGGAGACTGTTCAACAATACCACAGTCACTGTTAGTTGAGGAGCTAACTTCCTGCAATGCGCTCGACGCATTCATCATAATGCTGAGGCGTTCGCTTTTTCCCAGTCGCAAGAGGTTCCTGCTCAAAATCAGAGCGAGTAACAAGGCAGAACCTGCAAAAGTAAGCGCTTGTGCTAAAATTCCATGCAAAGCCACCATTTCCATGACTGCCAAGGTTTTCTCTCATTATAAAGTCTAGCCGCAAATCTTGATAACCTCTCAAGACTGACCATGTCCTCTCTCAACGGCTGCAGCACCTTTGCCAACCCAAATTCTTTGATATACTACTGGCGACAAAGCCAAACCTTCTGCAAGGTTTTGACACGAGACCTACAGTGCAAAGGCACATTTACAAGTGTCAGGTACACACCGAGCAGCTTAAAATTTTCTTTTGCAGAACCTAGAGGGTTTGCAATTTCAAATTGATCTTGACATAAAAAAATTCGTATCAATTTATCCTTCTTATTTTTGAAAGGCTCACATGAAATGTAATCTTCCAAACAATCTTCAGAAATCGTATTCTTCTCACTGCTTACCTGAGACATCGAGAATTTCATGAGGCTTTCAGCTGGCACATTGTGATATAATAATAATAACAATTGGTTTTTGGGGAAAGGAAATGGCGCAGTATCTGTCTCATATATCGTTGGACACCTGAACCGCGCCGTAAGGGAAGGGACAAGGGAGGGAGTGAAAGAAGAAGGGAAGAAGGAGGTGCCGTAGTGGAGGGCTCCGGAATAATTTCGACCACCTGGGGATCTTTAACGTGCACTGACATCGCACAGCACACGGGCGCCTTAGCGTTTTTCCTCCATAAAATCGCAGCCGCTGCGGTTGGGTTCAAACCCGGGAACTCCGGATCAGTAGTCGAGCGCCCTAACCACTGAGCCACCGCGGCGGGTACATTGTGATATATAGACTCATTATTCTGTCTGTGGAGGCCTAGAGACACTTTCACTGGTTCTATAAAGTTGAAGTTTTCTTTATAGAAGTCATGTCGGCAGTATGATGATCTCAGAGTTGTAGACGTCCCACTATGAAGCGCGTCTTTTGCAAACACTGATCCAATTTTCACGAGTACGTCTTCTGGAACGTCAACCAGGCCCTCCAGTGAAATCTTATTGCTGAAGCTATGCAATGTATCAATCTCCGTAACTGTGGTTTGTACTGGGCTTGCTGGCAAATGATGTTGCGTTTCCAGCTTAAGCAGAAACTGGGCAAGGTTGGTAGTGAAGAGGTTGCTACTGGAGGGGTTGCTAGCACTGGCCCCCATGCTACATACACTATTTGTATCAGTGGCTGATGATTGTCGCCTGTGGTCAGCTTCTGGCATGCTCTCTGGCTCCAATTCCAGGTGAGCAGCAGAGGGCTAAGTGGTTTCTAAAATGCCTCTGCCCTTTTGGGGGTACCTTGAGACATGTTTTCTGAATGAACCAGCTGTTCTCAACACACTAACACACCCAATAAAGGGGCACACAACTGCTTCAGCTGAGTTGCTCATGTGGCTGGTTACATGACACAGAAATTGAGAGTGGTTAGGTTCTAAAGACCCGCATGATGAGACAGGACACTGGAAAAGGCCGCTATCAGAGTCAGGGCGTGGTCTCTTATGGTGCCCCGAGAGATAGCTTCTAAAGCTTCCATAATTACTAAACACAGCACCACATGAACCGAATGAGCAAGGTGCACCAGCCGCTACGCTACTATGAAACTTGAAATGGCCAAATTAGCGTGAAAATGACTGAAAACTTTAACTACAAACATTACAAGAGGGCATATTTGATTAGTGATGAGCACTAAACACATCTACACAGAAAGAATATGCATCATGAAACATTATGGTCACAATCACACGAGGCAGTTTAAGATCCACTGGGATTGCTGGTGTGTTCCACAAGAGCCGGAATCACCGCAAGAAATGTCTTTGGCAGCTTTCTACAGAACCACTGACTGAAGTTTGAGGTAGCAACTGGTCATCCAATCAGCCCCTCAGAATGAAACTCGGGATCACAGTCGATGCTGCAGTCCCCAGGAGTTCCAACCACAGGCTTGGGAATCAAAGAAAATTGGCAGATTACGGTGAGTAGTCATTTCCTATAGTGCAGTGCACACAGCACGTTAACTTCCACAGCAAAAATCTACTGCTTCTTTTGAACTGTACTTTGCCCAGACGCCGGAAAAAAGCAATTGCAGGGGGACAGGCCGAAAGTGCCTAAAGAGGCTCATGTCACTCCGCTGCCATCCAGAAGCTAGAACGCGTACCTCGCCCTCCGAATGAATCATTCGTTGGTCATCAGTGGGAGCTGTTACTACAAAGCTACCTTCCATGCATTCCTATTTTTTAAAACCAACACATGCTTGTAAATGAGGAGTGATCATGATGAATATCTACTGATGATGACGATGGTTGCACAATGTGCTTACAACAGCGCAATTTGAACATAGGTTATACAACAAAAATTGGGACCATGCCTAATCGAGTGCATCAAATTGAAAGACATCTGTGGGCTCGGGGTTTCTTTTTTGCTCTGCTGTCGCATATCTTTCAGTATCAGTCATATAAAATAGGTGGCCACGGCCATTATTTCTGTGCTTATGACGACTTGTAACGCACAAAGGCATTCAACTCAGTTTTTCGATCAGTGTTATTCACACTAATGTGTACATACTGTGGGAACCAGTTCGCCGTTAGATTGTTGCCGCTCATGAAGTGGTGGTATGTGGGTTTCAACGCTCTGAAGCGACACCTGGGCTATGAGTAGAAGTCTAGAACCGAAAAAGGTCAGCATTGGCATGCAGGGTATAACTATGGTAGGGTACAGTTGGTAACACTAGGCCACGGTCTGCAGTGCCCTCTATTATTCCTCGAGACAACCGCAACAGCGAACAAAATCAACTTCTCAATGTCTGACTTTCAAAAAATCGAGATAGCATAAATCTAGAGCTTAAAATTTGTTTCTTAAGGGAAAGGCACAAAGACGCGGAAGTTCACATTTTGCCTACATATAACTCAGCTTGCACAAAACGCACTTAAAAAACTCTAGCTGGAGGATATTTGTGAAGCAGCATCTTTTAATATACAACAACTTTAGTGAGAGTCCCTTTCTGAGGTCATCTAAGTTGTATCTAACTATAGCTGGGGGTTGAGTAAGTTACACTCTGTCAAATTGATAAGTAAATATGGAAGCCATGGGCGTGATGCGACCACGGTATCGTTACATAAGCACCCTAGGTGTACGATTTGATGTATTGCTCCACTTGCTTACTTGTGTCTATGGGCCGGGGAAGCCCTACCCCCTCGCCACCTGCTAGCTATGTAAGGTTTGTTCATTTTCACCACCTCAGACTCTCAGTCAGTTTGTAATTTTTTGTAATGCATCTAGGACAGTCACACAAAACCGTGCATGGCCGTCACGAAAAACTCTCATGTTCTGGCTGAGCAGCTGTCCCATTGCTGCCTTCAACACGCAGACCATACTCGTTCAAACCAGTGCGACAACCCAATGACAACGTGTCAAACTAGCTCTTAAAAGTATACTTCCACTTCTGTTTTTGTCTCTCGGCTCTCATTTAAACTGTGTTGCATTTTTAATGACGACAGCAATTCCTCCTATGAGCACCACTCCACGTACTACCAGCGTCACCTTAATTACTGGTGGTCGTGCCACGTCACGGAGTGAATCTTCAACTGCAGAAATTACTTCTGATCACAATGAACTGCCGCATTAAATTAACAAAAATAGTCAGTTTTCATTAATCGAAAAATATTATTCACCAAAGAAAAAATACTTGCGTTCTGGAATAAACATCGAAAAAAGGATGCCGAATTTTCATATCTAAAAGCTGTAAAGACCAATAGGCAGATATGAAGGATACTGTAGTGAAGAGCTCCGTGCGCTGACATTACAAAGCACACTGGCGTAGTCGCATGTTGTGGGATACCTCAACTATAAACTAGTTCTTGCACACTTGAGAGACACTTTTTAGGGGTAAAGAAAAAAAATACACGACTATATTACAGAACCGAGTGCAAAAAAGTCTTTACAGGGTCGTCTACAACTCTCTTCTGACCTAACACGACGCTTGAAAGCTGTCTTCGTCATCTTACTCTCCTCGTCGGCTCCAGGCTTTTCCCCCGAGTTCGTCTAGCACAGGAACCGTCTCGAATTCACCGCGGACGTGCCATGTACGGCCATGCGGTCTCTCTGCAGAATCTAGCTTTTGTTTCCTCCATTCGCGTTCGTGGCCACTTCTGAATGGCGCCGCGATTTCTCGCCAGGCTGCATTCCCGTGAGGAGAAGACAACCGAGCAATGTGCTTATATCTGGTATTAGCCCAGTTTACACCCGATGCGAGATGGTCACCATTGTTTTTATTTCTTTTTAACTTCCCCAGGCTATATAGTCTCACGGTGGCCATCGACGTTGCTGATCACCGCTGCCTGAACAGTCTCACGTGGATCGCGA
This sequence comes from Amblyomma americanum, assembly GCF_052857255.1. Lineage (NCBI taxonomy): Eukaryota > Metazoa > Arthropoda > Arachnida > Ixodida > Ixodidae > Amblyomma > Amblyomma americanum. The sequence continues at coordinate 386,083,550 of NC_135497.1, read as the reverse complement.
AGACGCGACGACGAGGCGACACGGCAACCGCGGCTTTACGTCTTAAGACCCGCCAACGAGCGACGTGCACACCAAGCGGCGGGTAAAACGAGACGCGCGCTGGAGTGTTGTACGTGGCTCGCTCCCATGGACGTCCATCTTACGGAATGGATGCACATTTACTTCATGAACAAATAACAAGGTTGGCGCAACATGTCGCGAAGCGAACACGTTTATGGTTCTCAATGCGGGAACCGCCGCTATGAAGACGATGCAGCACCGCACACCACATTTTATAACGCTAGCAAACTGACCCTTACCTTGTCGCAAAAAACAGAATGCTCCAAAAGGGAGCAGGCTCACGCCGGGCTGCTCGTTGAGGAAGGAAGGTCGTTACAGCAGGTGAGTACAAAGACTTCGTTGCTTTGATGCGGGGAACGAAGAGACGAGCACGCCAAACAACGCGCTCTATATTGGTGACGCCAAGTACACTATAGCCAAACTTTTCCTCCTTCATGGCTATAGCCAAGTTGTAGCCAAGTCAAGTCGCCAAAAATGCTAAAGCGCACATGGATAAATGGAAGGGAGGTATGAGCGTCTCCTTCGATGTGGGGTGGTCGAAGATGCTTTTACGCTCTTTTACTGCTCGCATCAACGTTGCTAGACTGTGGAAGGAGAAAATACGGACCGAATACGGACAACTCGTCCGTTTTCGCCTAACGGCAGATGTCGTAACCAATCAAGGACGATTCTGTCAAAAAGTTACGGAAATGTTTTGCAAAGCTTACAACATTCTCATTTCTATAAAAATGAGAATGTTGTAGGCCTTGTTAGCATCTACACATTCAAGGACAGGGTTCCAATGTATCTTTTGGATTTGTTTCCTAAAGTTATTTAATGTTCTCGTATTTATCTCTTGAACAATGAATTACTCAGAATGATTCACACTTTTTTTTCATAATTTCACCGCGGTTACAAAACACATAAATAGGTAAGTGGTCACTCACGGTTGCTGAGACAACACCAGATTGTACCGTGTCTTCAATGCTGTTAGTTACGAATAAATCCAAAAGGCTTTCAGAACAGTGGCTGATGCTTGTTGGCTCATTTATAACGTTTTTGCAACCAAATGAATCCAACATTACCTGCAGTTCTCGTGACTGATTTGTATTTTGCAATAGGTTAATGCTACAGTCACCCCCAATTGTAATGTGCAGGCCATTTAATGAGAAAAAACTCAGCACGCTCTCTCCAGAAAAGCAAGGAAGGCGTCCAGTTTACCATCCGGTGGACGGTACAGCGCAAAAAAACACAGATGTTTGATACTGTAAGGATAAGGCTTCATAATCTGGCGTTACTGTCGAGAATTCGGTAAGTAAGCTGCATGGCATGTGCTCGGATACAATTTGCAAATAACCCCTACTACGGGGACGTGACCTATTTAAAAAAAATGTTCGAAAACCAGGCAGGCAAAGTACATCCCGTTCAGATTCGTACCACGTTTTTGTGAACATGATGCTCTCAAATTTGAAGCCGAACTCAGCAGGAAACATCATCAGTTCGTCATGCTTGTTCCTAGCCGATTGCGTATTACAATGCAAGAATGAGATACAGGCACCACCGCCTTGGCAGACAACGTCACCTGGTACAATCATCGGAGTAAAAGGAACGAGAATGACCGCGCAGATAAATAGCAAAGACCTGCATTATCGTTTCCAAGTAAGCTTCACATATTACGCGTACCATACGGGAATTTTCCGTCTTACGAGGAAAAATTTTGCCTCCCTCACCCATGCATAGCGCCATTTAATTTCCTTTTTCTTTGCCACAGTCATTCCAAGAAGCTTCATTAGTTGAGGGGCCAGGTGCTCATTCACAAACACGAGTTGCTGAGCGGCAAATCCTAGCTCAGTTGTAGTGAACCTCGTCTTTCGTGCTTTTTCAAGAACTGCGTCCTGTTTCGTCCGCCGGTTAAGGACCACAACAAATCTGCTCAGACCCATCTGTCTCATCCGTCCCGCTGTTCCGCACAGGAACACAATGACAAACCTCAATGTCCTGCTCATTTATGGCCTCGCCCAGTCCTTCACCTACCTTTCCAAGCACGTTCACAAGGTTCTCGTTTTTTTCAATTGGAATTGCCTTGACTTCCACTTTTTTGTTTCTCGAGTACTGACCATGAGCTGCTATACTGAGAGAATTATCACGGACCTGAGCCTTTAATTTCTCCACCTCCTGAGCCAAAAGATCATTGGACACCTATAAATCTGCATTCTCTTCATTGACGCTGGCACATTCCTCTTTCGTGTTTTCATACGGTTTGTTTATGAATTCTAACGATTGTTTTAGTTCCCTTAACTCCTTCCCGAATTAGCGTTTTAGGTCAGCTATCTCGGTTCCTATTGGGACAGGTTGCGATTCAAACACAGGGTACAGAATTTGGCAGTCAGGCCGCAAAAATGAACAGTAAGGCAGCAGAGGCAGAAGGTACAAAAATTAGCAGAAGTAATGATTTCAGACCTGTGAAATGCAAGGTTAAAAAAATCACGCTCTGCTCCGTGCGCTGCCCCGCTGCCAAATGGTTCCAGCAATGGTCGTGCCGTCCTTTTAAGCAAAGCAAAGTGAGCGTGTCACGTGGTTCCACAAAACCGGTCAATTCACCGGCGCATCAGGACGCCGCCGCTGTATCTTGATGCAGCTGTACCGAAGGCATTTGGTCAGTCGTCGAGCGTTTCGCCTGTGAAATGCAAGGTGAAAAAAATCACACTCTGCTCCGTGCGTTTCCCCGTTGTCACGCTAGAGTGGTCACCTTACCTACGTAGAGGCTACATCATCAGTGGTAATTGTTGCCAGACGAGCAAGCGTTTTAAGCCGTTTTCAACTGCTAATTTGGCCACGAAGCTAGCAAAATATGTTTTACTGCTGTATACGGCGAGGTTCTTTTTGAAGGTTCTACAGATGGCACAAAGCGACAAAATACATTTGAAACAGACACTGGCAAGCTATTTAAAGCCCTACTTTTCAACTTAATGCCGTCCCCAAACGCCATTCACTCTTCCTCGAGGGACGTGGGTTGCGGGAGGATTCTAGAGGAGCTCCTCGCCGTAGTCTAAGCGGATGGGTCATCACATCTTTCTCTGTCAGAAAACGAAGTTATTTCAATCAATCAATCCTCACCGGAGTAATTGTCGAGTGGTGTTATTGAATCCCTACCACCCCTTGAATGGAGAAAGTGCTGTTTCCTACACTCCACGGAGCGTAAGACGAGCCGTGGAGCGTCGACTTTATAAATCCAAACTTTGACATCCCCTTCCCGCATTTTTAAATCCAAAATTTCTTAGCATTTTTACTGTTAATGCTTGTGGTTTTCATACATAATAATAATTGGTTGTTTTGGGGGAAAAGAAATGGCGCAAGTATCTGTCTCATATACCGCTGGACACCTGAACCGCGACGTAGGGGAAGGAATAAAGGAGGGAGTGAAAGAAGAAAGGAAGAAAGAAGTGCCGTAGTGGAGGGCTTCGGAATAATTTCGACCACCTGGGGTTCTTTAACGTGCACTGACATCGCACAGCACACGGGCGCGTTAGCATTTCACCTCCATAAAAAAGCAGCAGCCGCAGTCGGGCTCGAACCCGGGAACTCCGGATCAGCAGTCGAGCGCCCTAACCACTGAGCCACCGCGGCGGGTCAGGTTTCCATACAAGAAACCAATTTTCGTCGCCTGAATAATGTGTTGCAATTTTGCGCCGCTTATTATTATTAATTATTATTATTAATTGGTTTTGGGGGTAAAAGAAATGGCGCAGTATCTGTCTCAAATATCGTTGGACACCTGAACCGGGCCGTAAGGGAAGGGTAAAGGAGGCAGTGAAAGAAGAAAGGAAGAGAGAGGTGCCGTAGTGGAGGGCTCCGGAATAATTTCGACCACCTGGGGATCTTTAACGTGCACTGACATCGCACAGCACACGGGCGCCTTTGCGTTTTTCCTCCATAAAAACGCAGCCGCCGCGCCGCTTTGACGTGGATGCGTTTTTCACGTGCGCCATAATGTGTTTTAGCTGCTGTGAGGTTCTTGTATTGAACCGTTTGCTCTTGTGTTACCACCATGTTCTGCACGACGCGTTCCGATGCCTACTGCCGCTCGACTGCACGCTTAACTTACCTCCACTTGGAATCCTTCGTATCTATGCTCCTGCGAATTCGAATTTGGACGGCGGCTGCGTTTTTATGGAGGCAAAACACTAAGGCGCCCTTGTGCTGTGCGATGTCAGTGAATGTTAAAGATCCCCAGGTGGTCGAAATTATTCCGGAGCCCTCCACTACGGCACCTCTTATTCCTTTCTTCTTTCACTCTCTCCTTTATCCTTTCCTTGACGGCGCGGTTCAGGTGTCCAACGATATATGAGACAGATACTGCGCCATTTACTTTCCCCAAAAAGAACTATTATTATTATTATCATCATTTCTTTGAAGATCTGGCTGTGTAACAATGGCGAAGCGACCTTTCAAAGAGCCCGCCAATCGAGTGCATCGGTACCGCACCGCCACCTGGATCCCATGAATGAGGACTCATCCGTCTGTGTTTATGGAAGACGCACCTGCGCACTTGCTGTATGAATTTTCAAGTATACCACAGTAAAGATTGCGTTATATACACTGAGTTCGCGAGTATACACTGAGTTCGCGAGACTCCGCGGCGGATACGCTGGAAAGGAACCCCGCGGACGCGTGCATGAATTCACTTACCATAGCGGTTTGGTGGCAGGAGCAGAAAACGCGTTCGGCCCCTTAAATTTGCTACACATGTTTATCTTGTGGGAGGTCGCATTATAATTATGTTAGGGAGATTAAATGATTTTTGGGGAAAGAACACGACGCAGTATCTGTCTCACATATCGACGGACACCTGTACTGCACCGTAAGGAAACGGATAAAGGAGGGACTAAGACGAGAAAAAAAGAGGGGCCGTAGTGGAGGGCTCCGTAATAATTTCGACCACCTGGTAATTTTTAACATCTACTGACATCGCACAGCACACGGGCGCATGGCGTTTCGCATCTATCGAAATGCGGCCGCCACGGTCAGGCTCGAACCCGGGTACTCCGGACCAGTATCCGTGCGCCCTAACCACTGAGCCACAGAGGCGGGATTTCAACTGCGTGCTCAATGCGGACGCAGTAGTGCAGGGCCCCGGCAGGGGCAAGCCTGTCAGGAACGCGCGCGAGATTCGCTGCCTTGTGCTCAGTGGCGCTCATAAGTTCTTGTATTGAACAGGTTGTGCTTGAACGCCGATAGGAGGGAAGAGGTTTTGCAGGCCTTGCGAACTTCGGTGGTTGGCGCCGTGCCCGGTGACTGGTATCACACTCCTCTCACCACACCTTCACCTTATTATCCAAACCCATTCCTCTGACCTCTCTCCCGTACCTCTTTCTGTTCGTTCTGCACTGTCCCGCCCAGCACCCACCGGATCCTGCTGAGCAGCCCTTACTGCGCGAGTCCGGCCGCCAGCAACACTGGAGTCCCTTAGGGCCACCCTCCAATGCTGCACGTGGACTCTCAGCCATTGGGTCAAACAAATTTCGGGCAGTGCCCGTAGTATCTACCTCTGCCTTCCGGCATGGATCTTGGAATACCGCCAGCTTCGTATCTAGAGAGAGAGTAAACTTTTGTTTTCTTCGAGGAATTCCACATTTTATAAATAGATTTTGAAAGCATTTGAAATTTGAGAAGAAAAAAAAGAAAATTACTTTTGAGGAAAGTAAATGACGCAGTAACTGTCTCACGTATGCCGGTGGACAGCCGAACCGCGCATTAAGGGAAGGGATAAAGGAGCGAGTGAAAGAAGAAAAGAAAGAGGTGCCGTAGTGGAGGGCTACGGAACAAAAAATGGCTGTGGTTTAGCTCTGGTTAACCCTAGTTGAATTGCGAAAGCTTCGTTTCCTCGGCAGGTCGTCTACGCACCGTCTCATTCCGACGCTCTCCAGAATGCAATCTGGTCTCTTCTGCAGTTCAAGAATCATTCCGGAACGTGGCACGACTTCTTCTAGCCGCATCTTCGTTACGACGCTCCTCGAGTCATGCGGTGCGTTCTTCGGCCGTTTCTTGAGCGCGTTCTCTCTTCCTCGCTTCGTTCTTTCGTTGCCTCTTTTTCGCGCTCTCCATAACGACTGAAATGCACTGAGGCGAAGCGCGCATATATATATATATATATATATATATATATATATATATATATATATATATATATATATATATATATATATATATATATATATATATTATGCCGGTGCCGTAGTGGCGAAGTACCGTAGTGCAAGGTCGTTAGATAGTCAGGTTCGATACATGACGTAATCTACAGCAGCTACACCAGCGGCCGTTGCACCAACTATCTCGATTTTGACCTTTGACCTTGACCTTTGACTTTGATCTTCGGTCAAGTGGGAAAGCGTCTGCCGACATCGCGTGCGCAGGTCATGAAAGTGGGTTCTACTGTGGCGGCTGCGTTTTTATAAAGGAAAAGCGTTAATACGCCCTTGTGCTGTGCGATGTCAGTGCACGTTAAAGATCCCCAGGTGGTCGAAATTATTCCGGAGCACTCCACTACGGCATCCCTTCTTCCTTTCTTCTTTCACTCTCTCCTTTATCCTTTCCCTTACGGCGCGGTTCAGGTGTCCAACGATATATGAGACAGATACTGCGCCATTTCCTTTCCCTAAAAACCAATTAAAAAAAAAAACGCCAGGGCACTTTGCTCCGAATGGAGACCCCGTAGAATATCGTATCTGATACGGGTCCGAATTGGAGTTATTTTTGGAAATGTGGCGGTGTGCTTGAAGGTTGCTTCACTTCCGCCACCGGTTGGCCCGGTATTGCGCTGCCTCCGGGATCGGCCTGGGTCATTATTCCGCGCGTCTTTTCTATCCTGTCTTTCTATCCCATCTTTGAACTCTCCTACCATCTGCACGTGGTAGCGATTATGGCGTGGCTTGAGCCAGTGGGCAAGCCTGTGCACTTTCCTTTCCTTTCTTCCTGGCAACAACAGACAGACAGACAGGCTCCGTTCAGCGGAACGCTTGAGGTGTGATCGATGCGATGCCTGCCGTGGAAAGCGGCAGATGTGCGCTCCGTCACCGCTTTGTGAGAGGAGGAAATAAGGCATCCCAGCTGTGCTGCCTACACTCTCCGTGACGTCACGCACATTGACAATTCGGAGCGCGAAAGTGTCTGCTGGAATTGCATGCGCAGGCCATCAAAGTGGGTTCTGCATAAAACGCCGGTGCACTTTGACGCCTTCAGCCTAACGTCAGATGTGTTCGATGCGACGCCTACCGTGGAGACCGCTATTTGCTCGACCACAAACGTAGCCATGGAGATGCAGCTTTTCTCTTTCGGTCAGGGTTAAGCAGAGCTAAACCACCAGCAATATTTTTTGAAAAAATGAAATGACGCGGTAATTGTCTCACATGTCTCAGTGGACGCTCTAACCGAGCCGTAAGGGAAGGAATAAAGGAGCGAGGGAAAGAAGAAATGAAGAAAAAGGTGCTGTAGTGGAGGGCTTCGGAATAAAACCTGAAAGTTTTTCAGGAAAGGAAATGGCAGAGTAACTGTCTCATATATCTCGGTGGACACCCGAACTGCGCCGCAATGGAAGGAATAAAGCAGATAGTGAATGACGAAAGGAAGAAAGACGTGCTGTAGAGGCGGGCTCCGAAATATTTCCGACCACCTGGGGATCTTTAATGTTCACTGAAATCGGGCAGCACGCGGGCACCTTTTGCGTTTCGCCTCCATCGAAACTCGGCAGCCAGCAATTGGGTTAGAACCCGGTAACTCTGGCTCACTAGCCGAACGGTCTAACCACTGAGTCAACACGGCACTTACCCTTCGCCAAGGTTGCAGCCACCAAAGTTTGCTTACAGCATTGCCAAAGTACACTTAAATCGCCTTACGTGCGGAAATGCAAAATTATTTTAAGTTCTGTTGCCTCCTCTGTTACGTATAACGCAAGTAAAAAGGATTGCTATTTTTTGTTGATAATTTTAATTTTATTGTCTATAGTTTGATTTATTTTTGTTTAGTTTTCTTCTCTATATTTTTAATTTATATTCTTTTATTCCCGACTGTTTTTGTTTTGTTATTCGATTTGATTTTTATTTTTGAGTCTATTTTAAATTTTTATGTGATTAACTAAATTGGTGAAGTAAACTTTCTATTCAAGAATTATTAATTATTATAATTCTTAAATTCACTCTTACAGGATGATCCAGATTTCATGAGAACAACGTCTTTCCACTGGCCGCGGTGACACATCCCGTCCACGACACTTATGAGTCATGAGGCAGGAAATGCTTTCGAAATAAATGTTGCTAGTCCACCTTCATGAACACTAATGTTTTAAAATTATCTATACTGAAAAACTGTGTGCAGAAGTCATTTCAAAGAATCACTTGTCTGCTGGGTTCTTAGGCGTATTTGATCTTCGTAAGCGGCCAAGAATACAACTGCAACGACTCCGTTTTAAGCGCAGTGAATTGAGATCAGCGATGTGTTCAACGTTTTTTCCACCTAACTCAGGCAAACTCTACCACGTAATTGGGGTGAGGTGCTAGCTGAGCGACCTCGCAGAGGTCACTATTAACTCTATCTGATATGCTCGCAGTGGATTGCAAGCTACGAGATAAAACCTTCCAAACCTGTCAGAATTCACAAACCGATACTTTCGTAGTGCATAAAATGTTAATATTAAGGTCACCAGTCAAACAGAATTGATCCACGGCACTCCAACGCAGCAAAGTTTCTTTAAGCTCAATTAAAAATTGTGAAAGGCTGGAGGACGACGGTCGATAAAAAAATACATAACAGACGCATAGAAAACGACTCTTTACAGATCTTGAGCATTATGGACACAGCATGCTCAAAAGATGCATCCACAGGAAAAACAGCGCAGTTGTCATTCACGAAAACAGCAATACCACCGCCACGACGTCTATTTTGTGTAATAGAATGGGCAGAAAAACCCTGCAATGTAAATGTATTAATGCACGCTGGAGAAACGTTGATTTCAGTTATTACAAACACGTCAACATAGCCAGCTGCTGATTCAGCTATAAACTTAAACTCTTTCCAATATTTGCGCAAACTTCGAATGTGTACACTCAGAACCGTGAAATACTGATCCAAGTTGTATCCAAATTCTGTTTTAAATGAAGTAAAATCGCATAGTTCGCAGAAAAAAAAACGGCATAGTGGTTAAACAATGTTTTCCAGGTCTGCTTGTTTACCATTTCGAACAAGAGACGCTGTTCCGTTCTTTTTCACAAAGATTTTTCCTCCCTTCACCCAACAAAACTGATAACCCTCCGCTTTTGCATTGGTCCTTGCTTTCCAGAAGAGGCCACGGTTAGCTTTAGTCAGGTTACCATTGATACAGACCTTTGGAAAGGATTCATCTTTACGCAGCTGTCTCAGCTTACAACGAGCGTCAGACCATTTTTGCTTCTAGGCTGTTGAAGTGAAGCGCAGAAGGACCACTGGCGGAAGAGACGCAGCGATCCACTAGTGCTGGCAGCCCAATCCGAAGTAAAGCATAGAAAAAGCGAAGGGCAAGTGGAGGCGAGTCGGTTGACACCCTATTGTCGCAGATTTGTCAGATCACATTGTAGGAAGGAAGGAAGGCCTCAGACGTTGCTGGCACTGTTTGCTGGCATTTTTTGGTCAGCAGTCAAGTTTTCTTCCTTCTCTCGTCTTGCTGTTTTTTTTTCGTGCGCTGTTTTGTCACTGTGCAGTTTTTTGCGCGCTATCCCGACGCATGGTTTAATGTCGTGCGCTATTGTTTCACGGCACCCCTCAATAAATAGACGCCTCTCTCAGGGCTCGGATAGCTGCTATGTCATCAACACAGTGAGGTCCTTGATTCAGAGTAGTAGAGATTTTCAGGCCATCAGTCGAAGTTGCATGCTTTTTGCGGCACCTTTTGAACATGCAGATAGGGTACACTAGGGCTGAAACGCAATAATTTTTCATGGAGTTCTGTTCTGGCTTCACAGCTGAGTTAAAATTCAATTGCTTGAGACAACTGTTCCAAGAGCCACCTGTTGCAGCGATAATTCTATACAAAATCGGAAGAACGCTATGGGCGCATAGATCGTGCGCTCCACCGGAACTAGGCTATGTGGACATAGGGGAACACAGGGGCCGCATCGCGTAAGCGGAGAGAGGCTGTTTCGCGCTCTTTGGAGCCCGGCTGGCTCGGCCGTCTAACTACCCGGCTCTACCTGGGCCCGCCGCGGTTCTCTTGCCCTAGGGCGTCCCGGAATTTGTAAAAAACTGCTTGTGGAAGCATGCAGGTATCTTGTAGTAGGGCTGATATTTCTAACGTCGAACTGTTATTTTTTGCCGAGTGGCTCAGTCAGAATGACGTTAGGCTGCCGATGGAAGCTCGTCCACAACTGCGGCGTTTAGATAGAGGCAAAATGCAAAAAGGCCCATGTGCTGCGCAATCTGAGCGCCCGTTGCGGCTTTTACATTTATTTTTTTTAATTTTTGAGGCACTGCGGTGACTTTGGGGCTGCAAACGTCGTAAATTGTAGGGTTTAGTGTCGCGACGCCGTAGTGAAAAACTCTGCATTAGTTCAGACCGACTGGAGTCCTTTAAAACTAGTGCACCCACACGGGAGTTTTTGTATTTCGCCTCCATTGAAATACGACAGCCGCCAGCAGGATCGAACCCGCAACCTTCAGAATAGCAGCCGAACGCCGCAGCCAGTGAGCGACAACGGTGGATGGCTACAAATATTGCTCTAAATGTTAATCGCTAAGGGAACTTCAGGTGTTGTGCATTTCTGTAATAAGTAAATTTCATGTCGCAAGCGAAAAAATAAAACGTAAAAATAAAAAATACCAGTCTTTTTAAATCTCCACAACGCTGGTGTGCTGGAAGTGACTTCAGTCGGTGCTTGTTACCTATGTTCGTGTCGACGACCTCGTAGCTTCACCGGCAACGCTTTTAGATGATTTTGTATCTCCCGCAGGCTACCGTTTGGCTGGATGCTTCGTCTATCAGGCAAATGTTTGCTCGGCACCAGTGGAGAGTAGTACTAAACTTGTCGCATAGAGGATATCATGCCGTGATTAGAAAGCAGTTGATGACTCGCATAAATTAAGAAACGTTAAAGCCTGCACCGCAAGAAACGGTGAAAAGCGTGGCTGCAGTATTCTTCTAGCGCGATGGCAAGTTGCTGAAGACGACAGCAGTGCAGCCAACCCCCTGTGAAGTTTAAAAAAAGAAAACAGCACCTGAAATCATGATGGATGTTATACCGATTGCCACGATCTTGCAAAAATTTGCTTTGTGTTCATATCATACCACTGAAAGAGCGAACGTTGCCCGATGCCCGATGGGGCAGTTGCAACCTACCACGGTGGGGAGTTTGTGATGACGTCAGTAGATGACACAACCTGCCACGTGACATCACGTGACACCTGTCACGTGACTTCACTGACACTGCCCTCTTGAAAACCTTGCGTATTGAAGCTTTCGCTACAAAAATGCTGTAGTGGCAGGGTTCGGAATAATTGTTTTTTTGGGGGGGAAGGAAATGCACATTATCTGCCTCATATATCGTTGGACACCTGAACCGTGCCTTGAGGGAAGGGATAAAGGAGGGAGTGAAAGAAAAAAGGAAGAAAGCAGTGCCGTAGTGGAGGGCTCCGGAATAATTTCGACCACCTGGGGATATTTAACGTGAACAGAATGCTTCTTGAATGCTTAACATTTTAGTCACAACAAGCTCGACAATATGCCTAACAAGGGGGAACTGCAGCTCTCGCTACGTATATCCTAGGATTGCTTCAGAATAAAAATTGAAAATTGGTTTTGAGGAAAGGAAATAGCTCAGTAACTGTGTCACTTACCTCGGAGGACACCCGAACCGCACCGTGAGGGAGGGAGGAGAAACGGAGTGAAGGATGCTACGCAGAGAGAAAGACGCGCCGTAGTGGAGGGTTCAGCATAAGTATCGACCACCTGGGCATTTTTAACATACACTGATAGCGCACAGTGCACGGGCATACAGAATTTCTCCGCCATCGAAATGCGGAAACCCAGTCGCGGTGGTCTTTGGCACAGCATGGGTGTTCGGCACTTGATACTGACGAGAGCTTTCTGTGGGACGGAAGCAAAAGCTACAAGCGCGAGGCGACAGGTTCCGTCCACAAGCGGCAGCCGCGTTTTGATGTGATGTCCTTAAATATCTCCCGGTGGTTGAAATTAGGCCGCAGCTCTCCGCTACGGGACCGCCCTCTTTTAAAGCGAAAGCTTTACTTGCCGCGATCTTGCGATTTCGCCGTGGCGGTGCTCCGAGGAGGCACATGACGTCGCAACGCGCGCCTCGCCGCGAATATTTCTCTCTCTCTCTCTCGCTCGCTAATCACTACTGCGCATGCGCCGCTAGTAGCACCGAGCCACAGGAGTGCCGCCGCTGCGCAGCGCCGCGCCTTTCCTCGAAATCAAACTTTCAATTTTAAGTTTTATCTTTCTTATTTCCCTCCCTCCTTTATTCCTTCCCTCACGGCGCGGTTCGGGTGTCCACCGAGATATGTGAGACGGCTACTGTGCCATTTCGTTTCCTCAAAAACCAAACAAGTGAGCCAACGGTGTTCATAGGGTTCATTGGCGTTGACAACTTTGCAAAGGCCGTTCAATTTCACTAAAGGAAAGGCGCACAACCGGCTCTGTGGGTCAGTGGAGACCTCAATTTCGCTTTCATGTACGTGGTGTTGGTCTGCAACTGAAAAAGCCTGCTTTGATTGCGTTCCGCACACTGGACAGGCAGCGCACCTTCTCTGCCACCCTGGGAGGTGGCATGCAGCTAATGCTTGATCGCGAGAGATTGATCACCAAATGAACGCTGCAGCCTAGCTATTGCTGTAGTGCCGCATGTCAGCCACAGCGCTGTCAGCGCTAATGCATTCAGGCCACATCTCTCTTTCACCACCAGTACATGTATCAAAGCACGAATGAGGTGTCCGCATATCCAGGGAGCCAGTTACGCGCCCTTCTTTTCCAGGAATCAAAGCCATCGCCGTCTAGAACATTGTCAACGCCAATGCCAATTAACCGTGAACGCCGACATCTTTCGCTTTGCATATCCTGGATTATCTGAGCTTATCCAAATTAATTTTTTTTCTTTCACTCCCACCATCCTCTCTCCCTCACGCAGCGGTTGAGGTGTCCACCAAAAAGTGAGGCAGTTTCCGCGGCTTTCATTTCCTGATAACCCGTCTTTCAAGCGTGATTTCCTGACGCGCTCACGAGCCAGCGCCGTCGTTTAGGTAGCTCGCGCTCGTGGCGTCTACATCAGTGCAACAGACAGCTTCCCCCGAGCAAACCCAGTTATTCTACAGGCGCTGCCTAGGGATCCTCGAAGCTCCCTCTTCATCATTACGATGTCTTGTCTTAAAGCTGCGTGCCTTGTAAGCCGTTCAGTCATGCACGGAAGTATCTGAGAATTTTTGAAGAAGGGCGTCTGATAACTATAATCAGTTATACATAGAACAACTAGCGCGCATCATCCGTCTTTTTTTCTAGGCTTGGGCAGGCAAAACAAAACGCGTGCTGCATCAGAATAGCAGTACGTCTGGAGGTGTTCGAACTTCTTTGCTTTAGGCCACAGTGATGTTAACGTCTTTTGTGTCAAATCATTGCCGCTTCACTCTTCTGAGAATAGTTCTACAATCCCGTATGCTTTACATCGCCCACGAGCAATTTCTGTTACTTAAGACCCTTACGGTACATTTTTAATTCGCTCGTCTTACAAGATTAGCGTCATGTCTACTTGTGAATGTCATTGTATCCGGCAACCTTGGCATGTGTACACACGTAAATTAGATTTTTTTGAAACATCCTTAGGCGAGAAATGTTCAAGTGTTAATTACCCTGCTTTCTGTCAGCTGCCTCGAGAGAGAACAGTACCTTGTGTTGCGGCCAGGCCAGGGTTCTCGAGCGTTCTTTATTAGGTGTCCTTCGGCTGGCACGCTTCTCTCCATAGTGAGCCAGCCTCCTGCCATGCTTCACAGACTGCAGACCAATTCCAATCTCAGTCATTCTAGACTATACTACATCACTAACGGGAAATATGACCCCATCTGTCCTAATTGCGACCATAGAGTGTGTGCCACTAAGGCACACATCCTCTGGGGATGCGATGGTAACCCGCCCCCACAAACATTACTGCCAGCTCCCTCCGCGGAGGGTTGGATCGAACTTCTTGCGAGACCAGACAAGAAGACACAACTCGCACTCGTCTCGTCGGCTCAAGACATCGCGCCCACCTGGAGAACACACTCGGCCCACATGCCCTATCTACCAACCCTCAAGTGGCTAATAATGTTGTTCTCACTTTCTCTCTTCTACAAAGGCCTTTTGATGTCGCCGTCCCTCAGGGTGCTCCCGCTGAATTCATCAACACCCCTCGACTGGAACTTCAACTCCGAGTGTACCTGGGGGCTTGTTTTGCGTTTCAAAAACGAACCTCCACAAGGACTTCCTCTCTTTGAAGAAAAAAAGATAGCAGCGGTTTAAGTACTTCTGAGCCTGGTAAGAGAGCGAAAGCTGTGCTTTATCAGATAACTAGACGCGGCTTGGCGTCTGTAACGTTTAGTGCGTTCCGCGCATTGGATGGGCAGCGCGCTCACCCTGCCACCCTGGCAGTTAATGATTAATCTCGAGAGTTTGGTCACCCAATGAACGCTGCGGCTTATTGGTGGTGGTGAAAGGCATTTATTTCGCTATGTATGCAGAGAGGTGCTAGGGGCGAGGCTCCTAGTCGGTCTCTCCCCAAGGCGGAGTCCCTCATTCCGGGACCATGTTGGTCCCGACCGCTGCAAGGTCTGCCGAAACACGGCCTGTTGGGCCGTTAATTTCTGGCAGCCCAGCAAAGCCGACACCCAGTCTTTCGAGCCGGAGAAGGGGTGATGGGGAGGGGGGAGAGAAGGAGTTTGTGTGCATGCCCAAACCATGTGAAATGTGTCGGCCACCTCCCCACAGAGTGAGCAGCGTCCGCCCAAAGAAGCATCAAAATGCTTGAGAACCGCCGGATACATCACGGTGTTTGTAAAGAACATAAGGAGAGTTCGTTTGCCTGCTTTGCCCAGTCCCTTCACAGGAACCGGGTAGCGCCGGTGTTCGGCGCGATAGTGCTCGATAGATATTGTAGTCAATATACAGATATTAGGGGTACATTTCAACAGCCAGCTAAGCTGGGATAATCATGTTAAGGCGGTCATCAGTAAGCTTTCCCGAGTCACAGGCATCATTAACCGGCATCGTTACTTGCTTCCATGCAAAGTTAAACTTCTCCTGTACAATTCACTCTTTATGTTCCAAGTAAACTATGCGCACTTAGTTTGGGGAACAACTACAGGTACCAATAAAAATAAGATTTATGTTTTACAGACGGCTTTACGTGCAATACTCAACGTCGGTTCAGATCTAAACAAAAGCTACTTATTCCGCCAGTTCAATGCCGTATAAGTATCTGAAATGTATAATGATAGGCTGGCTGAAAGATATAAGAAGGACCTAAGACAAAATGTGAATTACTTGCGTGACACGGCGCACCTTTCGCTAAATGTACAAGTTTACCCTAGCAGACACAGCGAACTGCGGCATATTTCAACATGCCGCACAATATATGGTACATATAGCCTAGCAAACACGCTGCCCCGTCTTTTCAATAAGTTTTATGCTGCAAAAGTTGATGTATCACGAGCATACTGCAAAAATATACAGGATGTATGTGCTACTTTTTAGATTTCACTATGCTTTCACTGCTTCCTTATCTCTTTCGTTCCATAAAATGTTGACCTGGTTTGAATTACCAATTACATGTTTCTCTGTGAAGTATATTTTTCTCTTGCTTCTTTTATCATTTTTTGCCCACGCTTCATTTCCTCATTGTCTTTTCTAATGATTTTTGTTTATGTATGTTGCCAGCTTCCCTGCATTGTATTGGCCAAGGGGCATGTCAAGCCACAATTTCTGGCTTTTTCCCCTCGACCCTCACCATGTAAACATGGCAAATAAATTGAATTGAATTGACTATCTTTAAAAGAAAGAAGAGGGATGTGATATAGGTTAAGGCAATCCAAAGGAACACCTGGTGCCAGGTAAGTGAGTGCGCGGGCTGCCTCATCAGCGGCTTCGTTACCTGGCATGCCTTAGTGGCCGGGGACCCATATGATTGATCGATGAGTTGGATCGCAGTCGCGAGTACTGTGGCGAAGAATTTGGTAAGAAGTGGAGTGATCCAACTGAACTCAAAGTTACGACAGGCTCCGGGAGAGTCTGTGAGGATGAATTTAGAGTCGGGATGAAAGGATGCGAGGGCGATCGCTACCTCCCCCGCATGAGATGAGCTGGGCGCTCTGAACGAGAGGCCGTCCACCTGTTTTCCCTCGTGTTTGACTGCAGCCGCGTACCATTCCTCCCTGGAGTGGTAAGGGCTCCAATGTCAACGTAGAAGACGTGTTCCTTTGAGCCATAGTGGCGGTACAGGGCATTCGCCCGCGCCGGCCATTATGGTCCTCCTTGTTCATCTTAGTCGGAAGAAATCGAACGTAAAGGGCGCGTCTCCACAGTTCGGGCACTCGAACCCGTTCCATCATATGGTGGCCATTTTTTTATATATAGCCGGTCCAAGAGGCGGCAACCGGACATGGTCTGGGCGAGACGCGTGTATTGGTTAAGGAGATACGCCTCGTGGAGTTCCCGATAGGTGTTCACCACCGCGAGTAGTCGCGCGTTTGAAGTAGAGATCGGGAGGTCGAGGGCTCTCATGAAAATTTTGCGGAGTATGACCTCCAAGAAGCCTTCGTCATGTTTCCCTAAGCGCAGGTAAGAAGTCGAGTAGCGTACTCGACTAGTTACGAAGGCATGGGCGAGCCGCACCGCATCCTTACTTCGCGACTCTCCTCGCTTGTTGGAAACGCGGCGAACCATTCGGGCCACCTGATCGCTGACTTTGCGGACTTTGGCAATGGTTTTGTATGCCTTGCGCTGCTGATTAATCAACAGACCGAGTATTCGCAGTTCCTGCGCTTCACGGATGGGGCCGCTGGCATGAGAGAGCTGAGTTATAATAATAGGTTTATGGTTTATGGGGGTTTAACGTCCCAAAGCGACTCAGGCTATGAGAGACGCCGTAGTGAAGGGCTCCGGAAATTTCGACCACCTGGGGTTCTTTAACGTGCACTGACATCGTACAGTACACGGGCCTCTAGGATTTCGCCTCCATCGAAATTCGACCGCCGCGGCCGGGATCGAACCCGCGTCTTTCGGGCCGGCAGCCGAGCGCCGTAACCACTCAGCCACCGCGGCGGCTGAATTATAATAATAATAATAATTGGTTTTGGGGGAAAGGAAATGGCGCAGTTTCTGTCTCATATATCGTTGGACACCCCAACCCCGCCGTAAGCGAAGGGATAAGGGAGGGAGTGAAAGAAGAAAGGAAGTGAGAGGTGCCGTAGTGGAGGGCCCCGAATAATTTCGACTACCTGGGGATCTTTAACGTGCACTGGCATCGCACATCACACGGGCGCCTTAGCGTTTTTCCTTCATAAAAACGCAGCCACCGCGGTCGGGTTCGAACCCGGAAACTCCGGATCAGTAGCCGAGCTCCGTAACCACTGAGCCACCACGGCGGGTAAAAAGCTGAGCGGAGGTTGCCTACAAGCAGCGGCGAGCATAGTAGACAACTATGCTACGTACTGTGGCCTCCAGTGCTCCCCGTCCGAGTCTGAATTTGTGCATATTCGACATTCTCCGAAATAGGGAATCTCCGCTCAGCTTTCTATGCGGAGGCACTGACAGCACTGGAGGCCACAGTACGTAGCATAGTGGTCTACTATGCTCCCCGCTACATGCTCCGAAATAAGGAATCTCCGCTCAGAAAGCTTAGCGGAGATTCCTTATTTCGGAGAATGTCGAATATGCACAAATTCAGACTCGGACGGGGAGCACTGGAGGCCACAGTACGTAGCATAGTGGTCTACTATGCTCGCCGCTGCTTGTAGGCATACCTCCATCTGCATCATGGCAATATCAAAGAAACGCGGCGACAACACAGCGCCTTGCGGTGTGGCCCGCGTTCCCATCTCAAACGGGCCGTACTCGGCCTCTTGTATTTTTATATAGGCCAAGCGGTCTGTTAAGAAATGTTTGATGTAGTTTAATGTGTGAGGACTACAGTTGGTCCCGCAAAGATTTTTTAATATGACTCCGTGTTTAACATTCCCAAACGCACCCTTCAGATCGAGTGCTAGGACTATCTTGCCATTGTGTGGGTGTTCTATGGGTTCGAGAACCTCGCGATGAAGCTGTAAGAGGATGTCTTGTGCGGACTTATGAGGTCGGAAGCCGAACATGGTGTCGGCGAAGGTGTTCTTGCTCTCGAGATATTCCGAGAGGCGGTCACGGACCATCGTTTTCATCAGTTTCCCTACGCATGAAGTGAGGGAGATGGGCCGGAGGTTGTCTGTTTACCGGTTTCCCCGCCTTCGGGATAAAGGTTATCAATGATACCGAATCGGGTGGCAACAAAGTGTCCCCTGCCCAAATGGCGTTTGTATATTGAATTATGGTTTCGTATGCACGATCGGCAAGGTTTGCCAACAGTTTGACTGTGACCTTATTTCGCCCGGGCACCGTCCCCCCGCACATTTTGGCAAGGACCGCGCGTAGGTCGTGAAGCTGGAAAAGCGGATCCATTTTCGGATTATCGCTGCCTGCATATGAATAATCCTGCCCGCGCGGATCTTGATCCTGATTGAGGTATTGTGAGCGTAAGACGTTTGCTAGCTGCTCTGTGTTACCTTGAAAATTGTGCATCGCGTGACTGAGGTGTTTCTGGGTTTCCGAACGCGTTTGAGTAGGGTCTATGATACTCCTAAAGAGCCGCCAAGTGTTGCGGCTCGAGATCTGTCTTGCTGTTGCATCTGTTGCATCTATCTACCCAGTTATTGTCAGCGAGCTGGGCAGCAAACTCGGAAGCTTGCTTGGTGAGGTCAGAGATATGAGCGCGGAGTTTACGATTGTGTTTCTGCCGCCGCCATAGCTTAGTGAGGCTGCGGCGAGCTTCCCAGAGAGGCATCAGGTGGCTATCCACGTCCGATGCACGCTCCATAGCTGTATCTGCTTTTTGTGTGAACGGAGTGTTTGCATGAGTCCGTGTGCCGAAGTGGAGTAGTCTTCCTCCAAGAGAGAAGTTACTGGGAGGGTCTGGCGGAAAGCATTCCATTCGGGAAGATTGGCTTGTGAAAGAGAGCGATGTAAGGGTCGAGTGTAAATGACAGTGTTCAGTATGCAGTGGTCGCTACGGAGGGTGTCTTCAGTGTTTGTCCACTCTGCATGTCGGATGTGTTTTGTGAGGGTAAAGTCGGGGCAGGTGTCCCAAGTGACGGAATACCCTACACGTGTAGGGTGGGCAGGGTCGGTTAGAAGGGAGATGCCCAGCGTAGATATAAGTTCCGCCAACTTGCGACCCCGCGGCTCTTCCTGGCGGTAGCCCCATACAGGAGGCTATAAAATCGCCCACTGTCATGTTAGAAAAAGATGTTAGAAAAAGTGATATTTTTGAGTTTCAGGGGGCAGTAGATATTAAGAATGTGTGCCGGTCTATCTGTTCGCCCTAGAGGGAGACAAAAACCATCACGTACGAATATTACAGATTTAGGTCGAGGTTAACCTCCTGCGCTGTGTAAGCCGTATGGACTAGGAGACAGGTGAACGGGCCTCGTTGAAAAGTACTAGGGCCCGAGAGATTGAACCCATCTCCGGTCTCTTGCAACGGAAAGACTGCGGCAGGGCGTTCGAGGTTGTCAATGTACGCCCTTAAAGGGAAGCTGAAGCACTTTTCGAAAAAAAATGAGTTTCATACGTCATTTTATAGCTTTTAGTCCGCTGAAAAAGAATATCTCATTCAAGAAGAGCGGAAATACAAGCAGAAAGCTGTTATTTAGAGGAAAATGCAGCCCCATCGCCTCAGGGCGCCAAGCGAACGCCGCTCTTGCCCGCCATTGGCCGGGACCGTCGTGACGTCATCCATGGGGATCTCCGGCCAGCACCGACGGCGTTGCTACTGGATCGTTGCTGCGTAGCGCGTTGCTTCAGCTGGCTTTTAAGGACTACGTTTTGGAAATTACGCATAATTCAAGCAGTGCTGAACACTTTGAACTTTCACCATTCATGTTCGAGCCATCAGCAGCTTCAGAAAACGGCGGAACCAGTGACGCCGCGGAGTGCGCCGGCAACAAAAAAAGTCGCGACATTTTCACGTGTTGGAAATCTCGACTGGATGGATGGATGGATGGATGGATGGATGGATGGATGGATGGATGGATGGATGGATGGATGGATGGATGGATGGATGGATGGATGGATGGATGGATGGATGGGTGGGTGGGTGGGTGGCTGGACGGACGGACGGACGGACGGACGGACGGACGGGTTTTGGGTGGGTGGGTGGATGGATGGCCGCTTTTATTTCCGCCATGAATGACGACCCCTTACTACTCACCGCCCCCGGCACGCCGGTCTGGAGGGCGGATGCCGGAGCCTCCGCGACTAAAGGCTAACAAAGAGATTTTATCGCTTTGCGGCCTCAGCAGCAAGGCGGATTGGCTTGTTTCTGTCGAGCGGTTTCCTCGTTGTGCAGCAGGGCTTCCCAGCTTTCCCTGCTATCAATGTCTTCGTCGACTGCGTGGTAGTCGGCGCATTCCCGTTTTTTACTTGCGGGTAACTGTGGAACCGCCGGACTGTGGGAACCTGGACGAGCGCGCGCAAACCTATTCCTAAATCATTGAGAACTATACACTAAACAGAAAACTGGTGCCACCGCCAGATGAGAAGCTAAATAATACAGAAGCGACCGCATGGCGGCGCCTGCAAGCCGGAAATTTCGTTTACTCAGTAAGACCCTTTCGCGTTCTACAAGGGTAACACGAAAACGAAATCTCCACTGATACGTATGTTTTGCGTAGGTGCATGCGCGTTCATATCTTTTGTTTAGGTGCATGTGAAGTGGCGATAAAAAAAAAGGAAATTGCGCCGAAACGTTGTTGTGTACCGCGCTGCTGCATAAAAGCCTGGCCACCAACTTGTTGTAAAGCCTGTAAACATTATCTAATTCAGATCACCGGCACGCTTACACGAGTCGCGCGAGGTAAAGCATTTGTTTGTTCATTTATTTATAGTTACTTGCCTAATTACTCCCGAAGGCCTTCTAGAACTACAAAGGAATGCCAAACTGGATGAGTTGGAGTGGGTTCACTGCAGCGCGAAGAGACGAGGCGACCCGGAGGAAGCTCTCGTGTGCGCTATTCCTTCTTTCGCATGCTAGGGCTACTGTTCAACAACGATACTTCTGCACTTACCTCCGTACGTTGTTTTTTTTTTGCATGATGAACACGCTTTTGAACAATAATTATGGCTGCGTTTCGGAGCTTGCAGTCTGCGCATCCAAACCAGTGTGCTGCGAGATATGGTTGCTGCTGTCGCGTATCGAGATAACCAGCAGAATTAGTTGCGGATGATACACATGTATGCGTGCCGCGGCTCAACAACTTTGCCGTTCTGAATCAAAGACAAATTTGCATGAATTCTGGCGCCATTGTCGGTCGCCAGCCATGACCAAGCGTTCATTAATGCAAATGTTTGCAATTTCTCAAGTATACTAAGCTTATATACAATCTATTATTTGTTAAGCTAGGTGCAGCTGCATGTGCTGCTCGCTGATTAAAGGTTAAGAGAATTGCTTGGGCTGCCAGGAGGGGCAAGCATTCAGGAAAAAGCACAAAGACACACAGTGCGTAACGAACTCAAAAGAGCTCAAGACTGTGTGTCGGAAAGACAGTGCTCGAAGTGGCCTTAGGTCAGCATGAATGTGAACCAGCTGGAAAAGGCAGAGTTTGCAAACAGGGAAGAAAGTAATATAAGGAAAAGAGAAATATTGATGCACGTATTTTGTGCCGGAAGTTTCGGCATGCGGCGTACCACCGATTGTCTGGTCAACGTGGAAGAGGCTGGGGGAGAACAATCTACGGATTCTACCAAGCTGTGTGCTGAGCGCTGTACGAAAGAAGTGCCAAGCCAAAGCTGCTTTATATATAGGCTTCAAGCATTGCGCAGAACGCTTGAACCAGAGAAAGTGAACGACACTGGCAGAGCATTACGTTGATCTGTGGTTCGCCAAAGCGCGGGCCGCAGCCAAGCAAGCCCACCGGACGGCTGGCCGACTCTCCGGGAAAGGCGTCACTTCCGCCAGTACTCCCTCTCTGTCGTCCCCCCATCCAACGCTTCCG
This sequence comes from Amblyomma americanum, assembly GCF_052857255.1. NCBI lineage: Eukaryota > Metazoa > Arthropoda > Arachnida > Ixodida > Ixodidae > Amblyomma > Amblyomma americanum. The sequence continues at coordinate 386,061,212 of NC_135497.1, read as the reverse complement.
GAAGCGACGAGGGTGCGCCGGCGGCGGGTTTTTAACAAGCGACTGCGGCTCTTTTTGCGCACAGAAACGGGAAAAAATTTATACACTTGATTTTCAAGGTCCTTCCTTCCCACCCACAGCATTTCTTGCGATTTGAAGACCGTTTCAGCTTCCCTTTAGGTTGGCGCGCTTCGTCCTGTCTTTAAAACCCCGACAATTCCACTGTACAAGGGAAAGCCCTTGCGGTCTTTGCGGGGGGTGGTGCCCTCTAGGGGATTGGTTGGGAGGGGACGCTGCTATGCTGATTTGAAGGGAGATAGTCTTGCAGAGCCGGCACAGGTTCCGTCACCTGCAGCTGGAGCGGTTCCGGCTCCTCCGGGAGTTCGGTTAGATCTGTTGAGCGGTTCGCATCTTTGAGGTATCCCATTCGGCAGAGAATCCCAGGGTTTGACTATTGCGGCAGCGCCGCGTGACTGCCACAACATTGTCAGCGCTAATGCATGCAGGCCATATCTCTCTCTCTCACCTCGGCCACGTAATAATAATAATAATAATAATAATAATAATAATAATAATAATAATAATAATAATAATAATAATAATAATAATAATAATAATAATAATAATAATAATAATAATAATAATATTAATAATAATAATTTTGGGGGAGGGAAGGGATTGGCGCAGTATCTGTATAATATATCGTTCGACACCTTAACCGCGCCGTAAGGGAAGGGATAAAGAAGGGAGTGAAAGAAATGAAGAGGTGCCGTAGTGGAGGGCTCCGGAATAATTTCGACTACCTGGGGATCTTTAACGTGCACTGACATCGCACAGCACACGGGCGCCTTAGCGTTTTGCCTCCATAAGATCGCAGGCGCCGCGGTCGGGTTCGAACCCGGGAACTCCGGATCAGTAGCCGAGCGCCCTATCCACTGAGACACCGCGGCGGGTCACGGCCACGACCTCAAAGCGCGATTCAGGCGTCCGCTGACCCAGGGAGGCACTAACGCGCCTTTCCTTTCCTCAAAATTATTATAGAACGTTGCCAACACCAACGCCAATGAACACAATGAACGTCGACGGACTACAGCTTCAGTGGCGCGTTTCTGCCACAAGGTTGTTAGTGCCAACGCATGCAGCGCACATCCGTCACTAGCGCCACGTAGCTTAAAGCGCGACTGAAGTGTCCACTTTCCCAGGGGGCAGGTATGCGCCTTTCCTTTGCTTTCCAAGCTCCCGCTCTTCTTCGGTTTCGGTGCAGCTTCAAACGCCGCACGCTGAAGTTCGCTGGAGGTCAAATATGCGCGGTCGACGAAACTCGCGGAACATGCCTTAGTAAAGCTTTTGCTTTAGAACTCGAGGGTTTCGTCGACAATCTAGAGGTAGCACCGACAGCATCAGTCCATTCGACCCAGAATTTCTGGCAAGTTATCGCTCTGAGAACACGACTGTGGCTAGCCTCCTGACATGTGTGCTTGTCGCCGACGCCGAGAACAGATAATCGCGATCAGTCGCTGCCTTCGACTCTGAAGCTGTTCATCGCACCAACCTTACACGGCGCGGACAAATTGCCAGTCGTCGCCGAACACCTGAGCAACGTTTCACGCGACCCACCGTATGCCGAGTTGCAGATCGTGTCGCTCTTCACTCGCGTTCTGAGGTTTATGCAGCCTGTGGTGCACTTGTAGGGAACGACGTATTGCATAGCGACAGCTGCAGGCGCCGGAGGCATGGTTGTGAAGTGCAAATACCTATTTTCTATGCATCAATGGCTTGCCCGTATACGTGCCCCTTCCCACGTTAAGCCGGTGTTGCCGAGGTAGCGAATGGTTTCACTCGTATCGTACCTCCGAAGGGTTATTAGCGATCGGCGGAAGGGCATGACTTTTCAAGCGCGTTTAAAATTACGGCTCACAACTAGCTTCCAACTGGCAAGCGGTGTTCGCTTCTGGTGATCCATTTCGATACTTCCGGATAATGCGTTGTAAAATGCTGCATAGAAGCTGGCGACTTTTCACTGCTCTTCTGCACAGAAGAAATCTGACACAAATTCCCAATGGAAGCGTTTTGGCAACATTCCCAAACTCCAAATCAAATCAAATCACACCTTTATTCAGCATTCTTTCGCATATAACAAGAGGAGGGCTGGGATGCTGAGACAAGAGCAAAAAAGCTGCTACAAGCAGCTTGACTAGGCCATTGGCCCTGTTTCATTGGCAGCGCGACGGTTTTAATCTCACGGTAAATACATATTGTGTGTTTACATATATGTGTTGCATCTCACAGACAAAAGCAAAACAAATGTATTCCGGTACAATAGCATCCCACGCACAGGCCAACATATTTGAAAACATATACAGCAAAAGGGACAGAAAAAAAAACGCATTTCTGGTCCAATTTAGACCACTTTCACTCAACACGTACAGACATAAAAAAGAATCATAGAAACCTAATACAAAAACAAGTATGCTGCAAAATAAAAGAAAACAGTAACATTAGAAAAAAAATTATTTTTTTTTAAATTTGGAGACAGTCGTTCTTGATTAAAAATTCTTTTCATTGTTTTCTAGTTACGGGGCTCGGGTATAGATGTCTCTTTTCAAGGCTATTAAGCAGGAATGGTACACGATATTGCAACCTGTTAAAACCATTATTGGTTTGAGAAAATGGCAAGTCCCATATTTTTCTTTGCCTGACGCTGTACGGCAGCTGCAAGGATTTTCTGTGACGGCTTATTCGAAGGAAATGCTCATTCGTGTGTTTTAAGCTGCTCGTGTATTTTATGAACAGGTTAAATATGTATGCATGCCTGACAGTAAGGACATTAGGCGATTGAAACAAATCCCGCGTATGAGAATCGTATGGGGCATTTGCGATATGGAGGATAGCTTTTTTCTGTATTGAAAGCAATTTGTGAATGTTTGGAATAAGGCATCATATAGAAAAAAGCTTGAGTTTCGATGGAATCACCTGTCGCAATTTACAAATCATTCTACATGCCCTCGCCAACTTTTTCGCTACAAGGTCAACATGAGCGTTCCAAATTAAATTTACACTCAAAATGACTCCTAGTGTTTTAACTTGTTTTGCAAGCTCTATTTTATAATTGTCAAAATAGATATCCAGGCAACGATTTATTTGCTTTTGCACCGGCGCAAATAACATGCATTTGGTTTTCGCTGCGTTTATTTTTAAGGCATTTACTGTGCTTCGTTGAAACAATCTATCGAAGGTAGTATTAGGTAAACTTGCGAGTTACTTAATCTCCTTGGACTGAAAGAAAATGCTGGTATCATCTGCATAGATAACAAAATATGCTTGATTACTAATGCTCATTAAATCATTAATATAAAGATTGAATTATATCAGTCCCAGCATACTGCCCTGCGGAACCCCTGCCTTCACAGGAAGCAAGGATGAATATTCGCCTGTAATAGCGACGCAGTTTCCTTTGTTTTAGATATAATTTTAGTAATTCTAGAGGTTTTTCACGAATTCCACAATGTGATAGTTTGCTTCATAAAGTAGTATGATTAATCCTGTCGAACGCCTTCGAAAAATCTACAAATATGCCAAGGGTTAACGTCCTTTCTTCAAATCCATCAAGTATGTACTCTTTTTGCGTCAGTAGAGCCAGTTCGGTTGACATCTGCTTTCGAAAACCGTACGGCTGAGACGTTATAATAGAAAACGTATTACAAAACGTTGTCACTCTATTACAAATAACTTTTTCCGGACCTTTTGAAATAACAGGTAATATTGCTACTGGTCGGTAATTGAATAAATCATTTCTGCCTCCAGACTTATACAACGCCGAAACGTTTGCGAGCTTCATTTTGTCTGGAAAAGCACCTGTAGACCGACAAGTATTAAACAGATGGATGAAAACTGGTACCAGGAGGTTGAGTACGAACTTAATGGGTCCAATTTGAAGTCCATCTATATCACGTGCTTTACTATTTTTTAGCGACGAAAATACTAAGAATATTTCCTCACGAGATGCCGGCTCAAAAAAAAAGCACTGTTTGTAATCTGCGTGTCCACGAAGCTAGCAGCAGTTTCGTCGTGGACGCTATCAACAAAATTTATGAAATATTGATTAAACGTGTTCGCCAAATTTAGTCCTTTAAATGCTTTATTATTAATTATTATTTCAAGTTCATTTTGGTGGCTTCCCCTTTGTAATAGTTTGTTCATTTCGTGCCAGATTTTATTACCACGAGCGCCCGGTTTCCCCAAAAGGTTTCCTAAATAGCTGTTTTTAGCATTCCGTAAAAACTTCGTCACGAAGTTTCTGTGTTTTTTATAAGCAACAGTCTGCAAGGTTTTTTTATTTGCAGAAATACGGAATAAACGCGTATTTTTTTCTTATTATATTGAGACATTCATTTGTAAGCCAGGGCTTATGTATCTTCCTGGATTTCTTTATCATTATGAACCTAAAGGAGGTTCTCAAGGCTTCCGTATGGATAAAGTGTAAAAACAAATTGCTCCTATTTATGGCAAAAGGTGCTGGTAAATTACTGCCGGAGGCTTTCCGTTATCTTTAAATTGTATGTGCTGTAAAAAGATTGGCTCTCCGTAGAAACTAAAACGGAAAGGTGTCGTACAATTAATGCAGGTTACGTAAACTGAATATCGAGAAATGCCATATAGTGCAAGCTTCATAAAACATAATACGGAGGAATCATTTTTTAAAATGAACTCTTCCCTAATTGCTATAATGACAATAGTTTATTCATGCATGGTCACCCCGTATTTATAAAACATGTTCATTTCATGTTTACGACAGTTCCAGAAATTGAAAACTGGTATTTTCTTCCTGCCATTCCATGTAAACACTTCAGGAGCTGAACTATTCCGAAACCCTCTGTATGGAATAGGATGCACATGCATTCATTTAAAGCTGTGTTGTTTGTTGAAAAAATAAAAGCGCTGTACGTGGTGAACATAAATTATATATTTGCTACAGCAGTCAGAAAAAGCACAACATTCGTTCAGTCTTGCACAGCTTTTTTGCCTCTTGTGCTGTTGTTGCATACAACTGAAGAATGCCTTGCATGCATACAACTGAATGCATACAACTGAAGAATGCATACAACTGAAGAATGAAGACGCCCTTCATCCAATGGTGTCGGCTGGTTTTCATGATGTCGTGGCCAATCCTCTAAATGGGATGAACCATGACGCCATGACAATTGACCTACGCTATTGGCTGGAGATATTCCTATGAGGGGTGTTTTTTCTTGAGTTGCGTCTGACTTTTGTGCGTCACATGGGTTCATTCTGCTTCCTGCAAAACAAAAAAATGCACAGTTAATTCTGCAATGAGCAGTGCAGTGCAAGTTGCGTTGAAAAAGCAACTCTGCTGTTTTTCCTTGGTATGCCATGACTGACAGACAATAGAGCTGAGTATTAACTTAAAATATGCACAAATGTATGCAACAGCTGGTTACCCAAAGAAAAATACTGCTCTAAATTTTCAGCAAAGGAGTACTATGCAACGTGGTTGTGCAGGCTGCTATAGTTGAAGCCAACTCCGCAAGTGCTAAACAGGACAAATACCTAATATTTTTTTAGAAATTAAGGGTATAGAACATGCCTCATCTACAAACATATGACGATATAAACTCCTCTACAAAAGAAGTCCACAGAAAACCCAAAAAACAACTTTGTGGGTGGCCCTTTACATTTATTTGTTTATTTATTTATTTATACATGTACCTAAATTCGCCTGCAGGGACATTACAGTAGAGGGGTGTACCACAGTATTCTTCATACATTAGCGCCAAGGAAACAAATATATAAACAAGTAAAATAATAATAGAGGATAATGCAAGCCCTCCGATAGAACATAGCAAGAGAATGCTGCAAAATATCAGCGTAAATCAACACTGTGAATTAAATGGAAATACATGGTAATGTCGCTGCGCACACTAAAAAATTGCTAAGTTTAAAACGTGGTTAAATGAACGAATGTTCCTCCCACCATGTCGGCATAAGACCCTGACATACAAACAGACAAAAAGTCTACATACAGACCACGGAAATCAGTGTTAAACCAGAGCAGCCTTTAGCGCAACAGAAAATTCTGAATCGGATGTAGCCACAGCTATATCGAGAGGAAGATTATTCAATGTACTGATTGTGCGTGGAAAAAATGAATGTGCAAAAACTGAGGTACACGCTGATATTTCTTTAATCTTATGCGGGTGATCTCGACGCTGGGAAATGTACATAGGTGGTCAAAGCTAAGCATCTTTGTTCAGTACGGTGCGAGAATGTAATATGTATCGTAAAAACATGAGTCGAAAAAATTCCCAACGTGAGGATAGAAGAGGCCATTCTAAGCTACTTTTGATGTCAGTGATACTGCTACAATGCGAATAGTTGAGGGATACAAAACGGGCGGCTCGATTCTGAATTTTTTTCAAAACTGTTGTTAAGAAATTGCGTGACGGGTCCCATATGACACAACCATATTCTATGATTGAGTGGATATTTGCTGCGTAGAGCAGTTTTTTCACATTCTGTGGAGCATATTTAAAGTTTAGTCTGATAAAATGTATAGAGCTGGCAGCCTTCAAGGTTAAAGTGTCTACATGGCGGTTCAGTGTCAAGTCGGAGCTAAATGTTACTCCTAGGTAATTTGCCTGGCTCACTTCAGAGATCATTTCTGTGTTTAAATAGTATTATGTATTGATAAGTTTATGCTTTCAGGTAAAACGAACATGCTTACATTTAGACACATTTAGATTCTTAAGCCAGGAGCGACACCACGATGAAATACAGTTGAGGTCACTTTGAAGTTCTACCCTGTCCGAATCATGTTTTATTCCTCGGTACAAGACGCAATCATCTGCGTAAAATCTAATTTTGGAGGTTATACCGTGGACAATGTCATTTACGTAGATAAGAAACACCAGTGGGCCGAGCACTGACCCCTGGGGCACACCCTAAAGCACGGAAACGTCTGTAGATTTAGATTCATTAATCAAGACATTATGACTGCGTCCTGTCAAATAATTTTGTACCCAGCAAAATATATTGTGCGGCAAGCCGAAAAGGGATACCTTGTGCAAAAGCCTAATAAATAGCCTACTAAATATTCTAAGGAGATGATCCTTTTTAAGTGCCATATTAAACCCATTAACAGGGATGTGCAGATGCATAATTTTCCCCAGAGAAGTAACTTATGCTGCATACAAAGTGAATGTGTCTAATAGTCGAGACATCTTTTAATTCCGCGCATTACAAACATTTAAGCACAAGTTGAAAGCATCACAAAGCGAAACGTCGACTTACAACTTGAAGCCTTAGTGTGTTTACAAGGTTTATAATTTTTGATGGTAGAGATGTCCTGGAACGTTTCACATCTTTCTGCCTGCTTCCATTAGGTGGATTTATGTAAAACAACTGCCTCTGGGGAAAGAAAAAAAGACATGCTTTACATGTAGAGCAATTTGTATACGTGTGCACTGCTCAAAAATGCAAACACAGATTTAGGTCTCAAAAGTATCATGATGTACAGTGACAGCAGAAAAGCGTATGTGTGTACAAACCATGTGTATAATAGTTTTCAAGACACCTTTTTGTTTGCCCCTCCCCTTCAATGCCTGCCTGGGGCCATTAAATCATTAAAAAAACAAGCAGCACTTTTGACGAATAATAATAATAATAATAATTGCTTTTTGGGGAAAGGAAATGGCGCAGTATCTGTCTCATATATCGTTGGACACCTGAACCGCCCCGTAAGGGAAGGGATAAAGGAGGGAGTGAAAGAGGAAAGGAAGAAGAGGTGCCGTAGTGGAGGGCTCCGGAATAATTTCGACCTCCTGGGGATCTTTACGTGCACTGACATCGCACAGCACACGGACGCCTTAGCGTTTTTCCTCCATAAAAACGCAGCCGCCGCGGTCGGGTTCGAACCCGGGAACTCCGGATCAGTAGTCGAGCGCCCTAACCACTGAGCCACCGCGGCGGGTTGACGAATGACCAATATTTATACTGGTGACACCGAAACCAGATATTCAGAAATATTGCGTACATCGAACACACCAATTATCTCCTCGAAAATCTTATGTAGTAATACAGGGAAGTCGTAATGTATATCGAATTCCTATTTCCTAACGGCGCTCTTCAGTCACTTTCTGTGCGCAAAGACGGGTCGGTTGTGCGGCTTTGGGAACCTTCTGATAGTGCTAGCACTTTGAAACTGCATGCAGAGGTTAACGTAACATGTGCTTGAGGGTGGCCTTAGATCTCGTGCAGTCACTTTTCATGCCACATCACTGCAATGCTCTAAAGTCGAGCTAACTTAAGTCTAGAGTCTAGACGCCGCCCTCACTTGCTTTCTCTGCTGAAGACTTTGCGGGAGGGAGCCAACTGTGTCTTCATTTTAATGGATGATTATTCAATTTACAGTGCAATAGCAACAAAATTGGACCTTTTAAAATAAACAGTCCCTAAGCACCGCACGCTACAGCTTTGATACTAAGCAAGTTAGGCTGACCAATGCCTAGCGAGTGGTGCACTGCCAGCACGCCGGTGGGTGGCACATTACTGCAAGAAGGTTATCATTGGCTTGAGTGAAATGTACTCCTGCGTCTAGGTCATAAGCAAACTTATTATTAATACTGTCATGACCGTAGGCAAGGACGAAGTGCTGTGCATGTAAGACGACGAGGACGAAATGTGTGTTCTGGCGTTGGGCTGCCCGCCAGTTTGTTGCTCTGATCTTTGGTGGGCTCACCCTGTGCATGCCTTCAATCTGTTTTGTAAATATATTTTCCTCATTACGCTGTTTAATATCAAATTATTTTGTAATCTCTTTCGAGTTAAATATATCTCAGTTCGACTGCAGTACAGCTTTGTTCTCATGCCAGGAAGTTGAGACGTCAGTATTCAGGCTTAGTTATATCTCCATAATTGAGCTCAAGTATATCCCACAGAGCTTCCAGTTATACAAGCTTCAGACACTACTAGCCCGCCCAGTCATTTTTCATCTCCTTAAGCCGCAGCATGTGGACACAAGTGAGAAAATTAATTTCCTGTTGGTAGCTGTTCTTTGGAAGAGCTGTGCAATAAATTGTGTGCGCAAAGAAAGGTATAAAAGGCAGATGTAGCAGTGGACAAATGAAGTAACTATTGTGCGCATGAGAAACTTCAGATGCCAAAGAAGTATGCTGTCAAAGGGTGCAGTGACCTTCTCTCTTATATATCAGCAATCAGGTAAAGTACGAAAAGCAGTGGCTGGTTTTCACACTGATGACCTATGAGAAACAATTGACCCAAATCAAGCTGTTTGTGCTATCCTTAAGAACACTTGGCTAATTTTTTAGCAGTATCATAAAGGTGTAAAACAGATGGTCGCACAGTAGCCTGTGATGCAGTGAGGCTGCAAAGATCCAAAAATATGCACGTGCCCTCAAAGTGCTTGAAAGTGCTTGTCATTTTCATCCTCTTTTTCTGCTCTGCTATGTCGCACAACACTGTGCGGCTGTTCCTCAGCGCTGTTGTGGTACTGTTAAAGAAGTGGCCATGTGTACATCAGGTTCAACTTGCCAAAGCAGTGCTATGCACACGTGGAGGCACACAAAAAACTGTGCATTGGGTACTGCAACCTACACCAGGCAAGGTGTAGAAAACACAAATATGCTAGTCCAAAATAAGCTAGCCAGTGGTCGGTGCATAGTATGCATTTGCAGCGCAGAAAAATATCCTAGGAGGCAAAATGCTTCTTATTAAAATTGCTGTAAGATCTGTGTACATTATATTGTCAGAATTATTAGGAAAAGAAGTTTGTCCCAAAATATGTAAACATGGGGAACTCACCTTTGTACGAATTCGAGGGTTATGGCAGCACCCTCTGGGTACTCCAGATTCATTATGTAGCATAATATGAAGGCAGTACATGCTGCTTCAGCGAAGTCACTTGCTTCGGGGAAAATGATTTGGTTCTCACAACAAAGCACTCATCGCTGTATATGCTTCCTGGAAAATGGAGAGCCACTGTTAAAAGACTTGAAAATTTTGAATCCATGCAGTGCTTATTCCTTTTTTGCTAACTCCTGAACCAACATTTATTTTTAAATAAAAGTCAAAGAAGCCAATTCCTAGCAATGACAAAAAGAAGAAAATAAGATTAGACTGTATTGGTTGAGAGACAAAGGCCTTACGGTAGCTGTATTGGTTGGAAGAGAAAGTCCTTACGGTAGCACAGTAAATCGATAGTAATTGGTTAAACAGAGGATAAGGCCCATGCTAGAATTTTACTTTCGAGACGAAATGTCCTCAATTAGAACTATGAGGTATGCAACCTGGGCAGGTGTCATCTTCGGTGCAATAAAAGCATCAGTTACTTGTATTAATGTAAGCAAAAGGTGCCAAACTGGATCATCTATGTCTGACACATTAGTGCCAATGTAGAGTCAGCAGCTTAAGCAGAGTGCAATTTTGCGATGCATGCCCAGAAAGCTTAAAGTCCTGGCTGAGCACTTTTGCAGGCTTGTTGCGCAAGTAAATGTTGGTATATTTCATTGTTGATATCCTGTTGTTCAACTAATAATAGGTGAACCGGGAATTCTTGTTCACAAAATAATGCATATAAAATGCCTCATCATGCTTAACCACCCTCTCAAAGAGGTCATGTGCAATGCATGGCGGCAGTCTAGAATTACACACATGGAAAAACTTAAGGGCATGGAACGGAGACTGTTCAACAATACCACAGTCACTGTTAGTTGAGGAGCTAACTTCCTGCAATGCGCTCGACGCATTCATCATAATGCTGAGGCGTTCGCTTTTTCCCAGTCGCAAGAGGTTCCTGCTCAAAATCAGAGCGAGTAACAAGGCAGAACCTGCAAAAGTAAGCGCTTGTGCTAAAATTCCATGCAAAGCCACCATTTCCATGACTGCCAAGGTTTTCTCTCATTATAAAGTCTAGCCGCAAATCTTGATAACCTCTCAAGACTGACCATGTCCTCTCTCAACGGCTGCAGCACCTTTGCCAACCCAAATTCTTTGATATACTACTGGCGACAAAGCCAAACCTTCTGCAAGGTTTTGACACGAGACCTACAGTGCAAAGGCACATTTCCAAGTGTCAGGTACACACCGAGCAGCTTAAAATTTCCTTTTGCAGAACCTAGAGGGTTTGCAATTTCAAATTGATCTTGACATAAAAAAATTCGTATCAATTTACCCTTCTTATTTTTGAAAGGCTCACATGAAATGTAATCTTCCAAACAATCTTCAGAAATCGTATTCTTCTCACTGCTTACCTGAGACATCGAGAATTTCATGAGGCTTTCAGCTGGCACATTGTGATATAATAATAATAATAATTGGTTTTTGGGGAAAGGAAATGGCGCAGTATCTGTCTCATATATCGTTGGACACCTGAACCGCGCCGTAGGGGAAGGAATAAATGAGGGAGTGAAAGAAGAAAGGAAGGAAGAAGTGCCGTAGTGGAGGGCTTCGGAATAATTTCGACCACCTGGGGTTCTTTAACGTGCACTGACATCGCACAGCACACGGGCGCGTTAGCATTTTGCCTCCATAAAAAAGCAGCAGCCGCAGTCGGGTTCGAACCCGGGAACTCCGGATCAGCAGTCGAGCGCCCTAACCACTGAGCCACCGCGGCGGGTCAGGTTTCCATACAAGAAACCAATTTTCGTCGCCTGAATAATGTGTTGCAATTTTGCGCCGCTTATTATTATTAATTATTATTATTAATTGGTTTTGGGGGTAAAAGAAATGGCGCAGTATCTGTCTCAAATATCGTTGGACACCTGAACCGGGCCGTAAGGGAAGGGTAAAGGAGGCAGTGAAAGAAGAAAGGAAGAGAGAGGTGCCGTAGTGGAGGGCTCCATAATAATTTCGACCACCTGGGGATCTTTAACGTGCACTGACATCGCACAGCACACGGGCGCCTTTGCTCGGAATCGTACTTCTCGGCTAGAAATGACACATATCCTTCGAGATCCCGAACTGATTTAGAGACCGCCGTTAATTCTTCCTGCATGAGTAGCAGAGAATCAACTTTCTTATAAAGAGCCGGCAGCGATTGCAGACTTTTCCTGATTTCTCTAAGCTCATTCAACAAAGACGACTCCGACGCACACTTTTCATCAGTAGACTCAGTACCGTTATTGAGTCTCTTTTTAGGTTCGGCAAGTTTTGAAAACCCAAACTTCTCTCTAGGATTGAGCCATGGTAGTAAACGTATTAGCGGCTATACCTGAACACGACTGTCCGAGATGATATGAAACTTGGCAGTCCGCACAAGACAAATTTTCCATCAGCAGGAAGAGGCTTTTGACAAGCAATGCAATTATCATGATTAGCCGTTGAGGACAGCAAAACACTAGAAGCTACAAACAAGAACAAAAAATTGGAAACTAACGCAGAAACATGGCAAGGAAACTAACAACAGTCCGGGAAACTGTACATAAAGGAAGTCTTGCTAATACAAACTCAACCAGCGTCGCTCACCAGAAGAATAGCAGGAGGTTCGGACATCCGCCGCAACCATTGTTGACGACGCCAGCATGTGTTGACGCCTCGCAGCAAACAGCCACCAGAGACTACTATGACGGGCAGAGGGGCGAGGCAGAAACATTTCGGTTATAATAATAATAATAATAATAATAATAATAATAATAATAATAATAATAATAATAATAATAATAATAATAATAATAATAATAATAATAATAATAATAATAATAATAATAATAATAATAATAATAATTTTATTGCCATAACATCTTGCGATACATACAAACTCTGGCGTGCCAAAGCCAACAAGAGGCTGACAGGACGAAGGCCCGGCCAAATCGGCGAGAGAAAAGTAAAAGCAATAAATGAATGATGGTGAATATTTATGGCGCAAGAGCATCTTTGGCCAAAGAGCGCCAATGCACAAGGTTTGTCTTTTTCTCAAGGTGGGGTCAAAGACCCATTTCCCAAGCATTTCACCCTAAAGAAGCCGAGCACCAGGCAGGGGAAGCTTGTACCCATTGTATCACCAGTAACCCGGCGGCAATGGGGATTGAACCCCGCACCTCCCGCATGCGAGGCGGATGCTCAAACGACTAGGCCACCGCCGCGGTAAGAAGGAATAAAAATGGCATAAGTGCACATACACTCAAATACAAATACTAAAGAAAATGCATAGTTTAAACTAAAATCACTAAAAATCACGTGTTTTCTGTGTAATTTTACCTTATCACATCACTGATTTTAATATCCGTTTCAAGGTCGTTTTACAAGGTGGTGTTGTGATCTCAGAGTGGTAGCAGACCCCACGAAATCTCGAAACGTGTTGAGTAAGAGCTAACTTCTTAAAAAGCGGATGCAGATGTGATACGTGTCAAGAAACATCTATCTTGTGCGGAGGATGAACAAGATTGAGCTACACGTGAGAAGTGCATGCTGAACAATATAGCTGTTTCCTGAGGATCACACGAAAAAACATTTTCTCATGAGATGACTGATTTACGTTAACGCCTCTCAAGTTGTTAATCCCTGACCAAGTTTTGGCGGAGTTTCTGGCAGCTTGTCTTAATTGCTCACGGTAGTACTGCCGTTTAGCGTTACGAATAAGCGCAACAACCGTGTTTCTTGCGGCTCTGTATTTGGTGGGCAATTCGATTTTTAGGGGAGCGTATACAACGCTTCCACAAAATTGCTTGCAAAATAGCTGCCACCAGACATGATTAATTCTTTGTTTTTTTTTTCGATGACCCGCTTCGAAGATTGTTCACACATCCTTAATTGTTGGCAGAACAAAGGATAAACTATATCAGGGGGGGGTCAGACCCAACCAATGCCTGCCAGTTAAAGCTACGAATTAGGTTATTTAATATGTGCTGATCTACTATAATGACGTGCAAGTTTTTTTGAGCGGCGTTAGAAGTTGGCAGCCCTTGGTTATAAGTATTAAGGTCAAAGAATCGGCAAATTGTAAACTAATTATCGGCCAAACGCTGCGTAATGACAGCTGAGGAAAGATTGCAGTTTGGAGCACGCATGTCTATATGGCCTAGACAACAGTGAACTAATCTAGCGTCGAGCACTTTCTCGCGAGACGGTGCGTTGGTAGCATTTTCTGTGCCAGAAGCTGAAAGAACGGCTAGGCAAAATGAGACAACCGTTTTTGTTTGACTTAATTTGCCTATATACAGGTCACCTACTATGTAAAATTGTCCGATTGAACTACTCGCCTGTAAGGTTATTTACAATTCTAGTAAGAAGCCGCTGACGCTGTAAGATGGTGGCTGGTAAGTTGCAAGTAACATTAATTATGTTTGCTTGGATCAAAATTCCAAAGCTCGGCATTCTGCATGGGCCAAAGAGATATCAATTTCAAATATATCAAACGTGTCGTAGGCCTAGACAGCAATTGCACCTCCTCTGCGTGAAGAACGAATCGCGAACGTTGGATGATAACCATTCAGCAGAAGGAGATCTAGGCAAGAATCTTGAACATTTATTTCTGCTAGCACAAATAAGTCTATAAAAGCAATGGCACCATCTGCGATATTCCTACACTCAACCCAGGATTTGCGTAACCTACGAACGTTAACGTTAATCGCAGTAAATTCGATATCTGAGATTGGGCCAAAGCCCTCTTTGAATGATTGAAAATCCGGAAAACTTAGAGGCGCTGATGGTGCGCTGCTGATTTTATTTGTGCCATGTCTGCTTCACATTTCACTCGGACAAGAGAAACCTTTTCTTCTTTCCTGGCAAAGATTTTAACTCCTCTTACCCAAACATACTTATATTCTTGTTCTTTGCCGCCGCAGTGGGTCATAGGTTGTGGTGCTCGGCTGCTGGCCCGAAAGACGCGGGTTCGATCCCGGCCGTGGCGGTCGAATTTCGAGGCGACATTGTAGAGGCTCGTGTACTGTGCGATGCCAGCGCACGTTAAATAACCCCAGGCGGTCGAAATTTCCGGAACCTTTAACTACGGCGTCCCTCAAAGTCTGAGTCCCTTTGAGAAGTTACCCCCCCCCCTCCCGCCCCCCCAAACCCAACCCTTTTGTTTTCCTGTCTTCCTGGTCTTCCACAACAAGACACGGTTCATTCTTGTTAGGTTGTCGTTGAAAAATATCTTTGGCAGTGACTGATTCATGCAGTTCTCGGAGTTTGCTTCGAGCGTTAAACCATCTTTCTTTGGTTGCAACGTTAGAGGAGCGTGCCAGGATAGTAGGAATGCTGTCTTTCTTGGAAGGAAGGCGATGTACTGCCACAATTTCATCGGTTGAAAAATTTCCCAGTTCCAGTTTTTCCGCCACATTTTGTAGCTTGTCAAACAGGTTTTAATTTGGAGAAACTGGCATACCATAGATCTCAATGTGCGATGTCAGTGCACGTTAAAGATCCCCAGGTGGTCGAAATTATTCCGGAGCCCTCCAATACGGCAACTCTTTCTTCCTTTCTTCTTTCACTCCCTCCTTTATCCCTTCCCTTACGGCGCGGTTCAGGTGTCCAACGATATATGAGACAGATACTGCGCCATTTCCTTTCCCCAAAAAACCAATTATTATTATTATTATTATTATTATTATTATTATTATTATTATTATTATTATTATTATTATTATTATTATTATTATTATTATTATTATTATTATTATTATTATTATTATTATTTCCGGCTGTGTTCCTCCGCATCATTTTGTTCTTTGAGCATGTGGTGCAGCTGCGAGCTCTACTCATTTCCAGTCTCCCGCAAGGCCTGTATTTCTTTGTCCCGAGCAAACGTCTATTCCTGGCACGACTTCAACGGCTCTCGCAATGAGTCGCATTCATTCGATATGAAATTAAGCAATTCTTCAAGGTTTCCCACTGTTTTCGCCAGGCTAAGTGTTTCTGTTTTGAGAAGTAATAAAAATTCTGCCTTGACCATTAGGCCCGGCAGCTTTCGTTTGCGCCTTCGGCATCCAGCTGCGATGAAGGACCACCAGGTTTTTTTGCACTCATGCATGCTTTATAGACCCATACATCTCGTTTGGCTTCGCCCATTGTGATAAAAGTGTTTTGTGCTATTCCCGAGCAACCTGGAATATGTGATACGATTGCTGGTAATCTCAACAGGTCATAATGCGGTCATCACTTTTTGACAACTTATGCAGCCATCCATCATAATAACACCGTACAAAAGAATAACCCAAGTGAGCAGTCGTTGGCAAAAGGAGATAGAACAATTTCAGTAGAACGAACAGACGTACTACCTGTGAAAAGGACAAGGTCACAGGGATTTGCCCCGCGCATCGCCGCTGACTGCAGAAGGGTCCGGGAAGGCGGGTACTTTTATCTTGAAAACGCTGGCTCAGTGTTGCTTGCGGTGACCTTGATTGTATCCTCAATTGGCGGCAGCTTGTAGCGTGTCCCCGTGGGAACTTCGCGCTCTCCGTTGTGGGGGATGTTGGGGGCTGAATCCATCCAGGTCTTGCTGTTTACTGATACTGCATGTGAAAAGTACAATGTCTCAGTGATGGGCCCAGCACATTGCCGCCGATTGCGACATAATAATTTTTCACTTAGCATTGCACTGTGAATCAAGAATTGAATATTTACCCCTTTTTACGCCGAGTACGAATCCGCGTTTCCATTTCACTCTTTTCATAAAAACTGGCCGATCTTCAAAATAAATTCATTTATCTCAAATATGCAATGATACCGAAGATTTCCTTTATTACTAATAGCAATCAGCCGTTGTTTACTGCATCTAAGGCGGCTTGAAAACAAAAAAAATGGTGTTTCATGCCGCCAAATGCGCCAGTTTCTAACGCCAAGCACTTAATTTATTGCAATGACTTACCAAACTAACTAATCACCGATATCAGGCTATTCTGGCACGTAAACGATTCGCACGACGCTTATACTTATCCTGGAGTGCGCAGAAATATTTAACAAGTCTTTGGCATCTATCTTCACTACTGAACTTGGCGCGCTTTCATGCCAGCTATCATATTCTTCGAAAAAGGCATTGCATCCGAAATTCTTATCCTCACAGTTCCCTCCCGCCACCCCACCCTAAAAATACTTGTGGAGGCCTGCCTGTTTCCTCCCCCCCCCTTCACTCGCGGTTGCGGTTCCTGCCAAATAAAAAAAAAGAATGAAAATGATGAAGTAATAATAATAATAATAATTGGTTTTTGGGGAAAGGAAATGGCGCAGTATCTGTCTCATATCCTCGTGAAACCTGAGTGACGAATTTTTGTATGCAGATCAAGAAAACGCATTTATTAGACCAATGAGGCTATCTTATCACGATAAAAAAAGTTTTGTTGATGAAGTATTTTTTGTTTGCTTAGCAAAGCATGTGCAATATATTGCACATTGGGACTCAGCGGATGAAAAAAACAATATCATGAGAGATTATGGATAATGGGCAAGAAGGCTTTTATTGTGCCCTTCAATGATATCTCTAGGCATGAAACTGTTTAAAGCAGTTTCTTGAAGAAGTTATACAAAGAAAAACGTCACAGCGAGTGCAACGAAACTTTGTGCGTTCAGAACAGGAGGGGTTACGGCATCTTGATGCGGACTTCTGCAATGAAAGTTCGGGCATGTGTGTTGCTCCGGCTGTCCGGAAGGAGACGGGAGGCAATGGTGTTGTCTTACTGGCAGGGCGCTTCGCTGGCGGCTCATCGTCGTCGCTGCCCACATCCAATTCTGCTCTCAGCAAATCATTAGCAATTATCAGTTTGAAGTCCAGTAGACTTAGTGTGTTCTTGCTGGCAACTCCTTGGAGTTGAGAGTCTTCTTTATACTGCAACCATGCATTAACGACAGCCACGTCCGCAAGAAAACAAAGAGAACGAAGAGTCCAGCGCGTTGTCCTTGCCTTGCTTGGGTAGAGACTCACCATTCTATCGCAGAGGTCAACGCCTCCCATATTCTTATTGTACTCTTCTACGATAGCTGGCCGAGGTACATCTTTATAGACCCTCTCCTTCTTGCACCATCTTTTGCATTCTCCTACTGGCTCCTCACCAATGTGTGAAGAAGCGAACGTAATGGTCTTGTTGTCGACCCACTTAACGAGGCAAATGCCATCAGCCACATTGACAGTTTGGCAAAAGGATCCGCGGCCTTTCTTCACCAAAGCTTTGTCATCAGGGAGCTTAGAATCCTTTGGCACGCGATTCTTCATTATGGTGCCAGTTCCACGCAGGCCTTGGCTCGAGAGGTGACGAAGCAGGGGTGCAGAAGTGAAGTAGCGATCAAAAAATAAAGAACTGCCTGTTGGCATGGACTGTGACAATCTAAGCACAGCACAAGCACCCACACCAAGCTCTGATCGGTCAGCTGCGAGCGCAGACTTTCCCTGATATATTTCGAAGTCTAGAACCATTCCACATGGACTGGAGAGCACAAAATTGTTCAGCCCTGTTGGATGAGGTTTACCAGGGACGTATTGCTTTAGTGTAGTTCTGCCTGTAAACGGTATTATTTGCTCGTCTATGCTTGCTGACGGGCTTCTTGGAAGCTGGAGGCAAGCCGTCCTTATCATTTCGATGAACGGTCGCAGTCTCCACAGCCGGTCGGCTTTCTTTTCCTCATCACTGATGTCCAAGTCATTCACAACTTTTATGTTTTTTCGCAACAAGAAGAAGCGATCGCGAGTCACAACATCAGCGATTGCAGCAACTCGTGTTCGCCTTGCCCAGTAAAGACGAATCTGTGGGTATCCTAAGCAACTCATCATGAACGTTGCACCTATGAAATGCTTCATTTCGGCAGTGCTGCTATTGAGCAGAGTCCCCTTTCTTTGATGGTAGCCCACCTCACTCTTTTCGTGCATATTGCGGTAAAATTCTTCAGAAAAATATTGCTTGAAATAGTCCAGAGCTGTCCAATTCGTTCGAGAATCGGTCTCAGTATCCGGAGTATCCGGAACATCGGGTAGAGATGACACAAACGGAGCATGCCTCCAAGGAGGGAATTTCCCCACACTTGTTAATGGCCCACTGCCGGAATCTTCCTCGTCCGAGTCGTCTTAAAAAAAAAAAAAAAACGGCGTCAAGTTCCGCATTTTGCACTTACATTGTAAAAACTTATATTAAGAAACTTACCTGAACAGGAAACATCTGGTTGTGGCGCTTGTGTTGACTTTTCGTTCAACTCGTCATCCGACAAGTCGAGATCCGACCCGTCCTGGGAGGCGATGGCCTCCAAAATCGCCTCTGCCCTGCTCAGATTCAACCCTGGCAGGGGCCAAAGAAAGCCTAAATTACAAACGTTGCTTACATATCAATTGGAAATAACTTTTTGAGTAAAACTGAACATCATCATAACGTCTTCCCACGCAGGAAAGCACTTACGGTGAACAGAATGAAAACAACCCCATGTGCTGTAGTTCAGTCCCAGTGTGCAATACAATGTACACAAAAAAGTTCAAAGTGGCCACGAACAAAATAAGCGCTTGCCTCACGATAAATTATGCTCAAAATGATGCCTGTACATTCCTGAACCTGTTCATTGCAAAGTTCAGAACATTTAGCAAAGGGTTAAGTAAATAGGGGCAACTTACTTGGTCGCATTGAATAAAACGACGTCGTCGGTATGGACGCCATTTTCGAACCTGCCCAGCAAGCGCTCCCGCGCGATTGACTTCTCTCAATCTTGGCCAGATGGCAGCACATGTCTGTGCAATACATTGCACAGGAGGACTTAGCGCGTACCGCAGCTGCAGCAGGGCTTCGACGCTGAGACCGAGTGTGCAATAAATTGTACACTGGGTCTCACGAGGATATATCGTTGGACACCTGACCCGCGCCGTAAGGGAAAGGATAAAGGAGGGAGTGAAAGAAGGAAGGAGAGGTGCCGTAGTGGAGGGCTCCGGAATAATTTCGACCACCTGGGGATCTTTAACGTGCACTGACATCGCACAGCACACGGGCGCCTTAGCGTTTTTTCTCCATAAAAACGCAGCCGCCGCGGTCGGGTTCGAACCCGGGAACTCCGGATCAGTAGTCGAGCGCCCTAACCACTGAGCCTCCACGGCGGGGCAAAATGATGAAGTAACTTTCTGAAATTAGGAAGACGTGTCTGAAGCCCGCCGCCGTGTGCTCTTCGCTTCCACCGGGTGAGAATTAAAAATCGGTTAGGAGAAAAGGAAAGGGACAGTAAGTCTGATCACCTCACCTGCCAAAAAAGGAAGGAATGAAAGAAGAAGTAAAATAACACATCAAAAGTGGGTGCAATGGACGCGTCTTGATTACTGTTCATTCACCTGGAATTCTTTGTCATCCAGGATCATATCCCGGCCATGGCAGCCATGTTTGGACTGAAGCGAAATGCAGAAGATGCCGGTATGTTATTGAATACCAGCTCCCGTCAAAGAACAACAGGTCGTCGAGATTAATCCGATGCCCTCGGCAAGTGCATCTCACTATTTCTTCCGTCTTTGACTCTCCTCTGCTATGGATGCTACTAATAGACAGCAACAAATCTCTAATTGCAATCATACGCCTAATGTAACAGACAAAAGTTTACTATTACAATTTCATTCAGCAGCTTAGTAGTCACATGATTCACTATTTTCTCTCGTACGCGATCACTGGTTTAGTTGAAGCTAGTTATAAAGAGGTCAAATACACGTCGCTATTTCTTTGTTATAGCCTTTGCTTTGTTATATACGTTGGTGACCCTGACCTCAACTATTGCATGACAACGGGTTAGCCTACCACCGTGCACAGTGGAACAACTCAAATGCCGTTTAGTCTGCCACTGAAGTGTGCTGGCATTATTGTGGCCAGCGCACTTGTGTGTCCAAAACAGGTGCTCTCGACGATGCGCGCCTCCAGCGCGCCCGTATATTGGTCCACCAACCGAATATATCAGCTTGCAGAACGCAGCGCAAGAACAGAACACAAGAACAAGCAAGACGACAGGACGAATCGCTGCACTAACAACTTTTATTTCTAAAAGAGGCGAACGTTTATTCAGGAGGTGCTAATCACGCAGCATGACCGAATCAAAAGGACTAAAGGCAGCAATAAGCAAATCAATAAAACAAAAAGACAAGCACTGCTGTAAAAAAAACCTGACTGAAGAAAAAGAAAGTCATGAACACAAGCCAACTAAAATCTTAACACTGTAACGCTCTGATCAGGAGGAATAAAGCTGAAGCTCAGGTGATATCTCCAGACGTACCACCCATCACACACTGCAACGAGCTTAGAAAAAACTTTTTCTTCAAACAACCAAGAATGCATCAGTGCCAAGAGAGCGGACACCCAAAGCGAAGTAAAGGATCATATGTGAAGGCTAAACAAGGAATTTGTGCACATTCGCCCGTCGCTTCAGTGCGCCACCAAAATGGAACTATCTCTGGCCAGCGGCCCGATACGCGAACACGATGAGATTAGAGTACTTGGTCTCCTTATCCACAAACATCGACGGGCTGATACCACACTAGCAAAACTGCGCAAGGTGGGGGACCAGGTGGGCCGGATGGTCCGCCGGGTTTCCAACAAACGCGGGGGGTTACGGTGCAGAGACGCTTTGCGGCTGGCGCATGCATTCGTGACCAGTCGAGTCCTCTACTCGACTCCTTACCTCCACCTGCGCAAGTTTGATGAGAACGCCCTCGAAGTGATTCTCAGAAAGATGTACAAGCGTGCCCTCGATCTCCCGATCACCACATCCAACCAGCGTCTCATGGGCCTGGGGATGGTTAACACATTCGCGGAGCTCCGGGAGGCGCACTTGACAAATCAATACACAAGGCTTTCAAAAACGCCGTCGGGTCGCCGCCTATTAGCCCGACTACACATCCACCACCCAACACTTACGGAAGAGCGCGTACGCATTCCTTAAATCTGGAGATACGCCCTGCACGTACGCCCTCTTCCGGCCAACATGACACGTGACGACCACAGTGGCAGGCGCCTTGCGCGGGCGGAGGCACTAGCCCGTCACTATGGGAACAAACATGGCATCTTTTACGTGGACGCCTCAGGCCCTCACCATGGGGGGTGGTACACGGCCGCAGTCGTCCACCAAAAAATCGTGGTGAATGGCCTAACGTTCCGAGCTCAAGACATAACACATGCGGAAGCAGTTGCCATCGCGTTAGCCGCCGCAGACCAGGAGTCGCGAGTGATCGTCACCGACTCGAGAGGGGCCTGCAGAAATATTAAACAGGGGTACATTCCTCTCTTTGCGCATCGCATCCTTCAAAACAGTAACTACCTCGGGGCCCCCGCGTCTCGAACGATTGTATGGGCTCCAGCTCATATGGGCCTCGAAGGCAATGAAACGGCAGACGCCGCAGCCCGCGCGCTCACTCTCCGGGCAACGCTTTCAGACCCTTTGGGTACGGATCCCAAACCCAATCCGGCCCTCTCTTTTCGAGAAATTACTGAATTATTCCAATTCGGCCATGCAATTTATCACAAGCCTTGTAAGGGCCTCACAAAGGTGGAGGAACGCACACTCCTCCGCCTTTACACCAAAACGCTGCTGTGCCCGGCAGTTTTAAAACACTTTGATCCTGCCTGTACAGGAGAATGCCCACACTGTGCGGAGAAGTCTTCGGACATCTTTCACATGGTGTGGGCATGCCAGTCAACCCCGAACCTCGCCCCCAAACCCAACCCCACCCGGGAGGACTGGGAGGCAGCCCTGCTCGGCTGCTCGGACCTAGCAAGCCAGAAGGCCCTGGTCCACCGAGCCCGAGTCGCGGCGGTCGCCAATGGGCTCCTGTAATGAGGAGCCCACCTAGAGATTGCGAGAGGTTGCTCCGGCTACCTCAAGCTTCCTCCCTGAAATAAAGTTTTTCACACACACACACAAACAAGGACACAATCACATTTTATGGCGAGAAAGGTAAGATAAAGAACACGGCTATAAAAATTTTAAATACTGAAACCGCAATGAAATGAGTAACAATCAGAAGACTGAAAAAGAATAAATGCCTTAAAAATATGATTGTAAAAAAGGTAAGCACAGCCATCATCGAGTAAAATGCGTTAACAAACATGATAGACATGGTGGGCATGGCGGTAATGGGATAAAATTCCAACACAGAACACGGCAAAAAACACGTAAAAACAGCCAGCTCTGCTGCGGAAATATTTTGTTCAAATGTCTTTCTATGTCTCCATTTGTTGATTGTTGAACGTTTGCTTGAGTGTTAGTGTATTTTTTTTCAACATGTTTATGACCATTTCAGTGTTCTAATTTTTTTAAACATTACTCGAGTCAGTGTGTATATGTGTCGAGTGTTTTCTTTATTTAATCTCCTCCTGTATGTGTGACTGGTTTTGAAAATTTCCTGTGCCGCTCGTGTGTTACTGCTTGTATGGGTTTCCTGGACCCATTCAAGCTGCCCAGGCAGCTTTTAGCCAGGAAACCCTCCAGTTGAACCTGGTAAATAAACTTATTGACTATTGACTATTGGCTATAACAGACTAAAATCACAAGCAAAAACTAAGACATGAGTAAAAAGGTGAACTTAACAGTGGGGACACGAAAGAACAGCACAGGTGAAATCAGCATGCGTCAAAGCAGCGCACAGAAAACAGCACAGCGACAAAACAGCACAGGGAAGAAACGGCACAGCGACAAAACGGCACAAGGAAAAAACAGCATGGCGACAAAACAGCACAGTGAAAAAACAGCTCGCGTCAAAACAGCTCGCCGGAGAAAATGGCTCGGTGACAAAACAGCACAGCGAAGAAACAGCACGATGACAGAAGAGCGCGCATGCTGTTTTATTGCGTGCTGTTCTTTCATGGCCCCTATAAATAATTACGTTCATTGTACAGCAGCCATAATTCAAACTAGCATTTGGCAAGCCAGTAAACCCATTGTTGTCAGCATTGTTTTAAATTGCAGTTAAACAGTGCCTTTACTGTGAGAAACACTTTCATAAGTTACTTTCAGAGAGCTAGTGATAGTTTATGAAGTTTCACACCCCAAGCGACTGAGGCTGTGAGAGGCGCCGTAGTGGAGGGCATTTCGACCACCTTTGGCTTATTAACGTGCAATAACATTGCAGAGTACACTGGCCTCTAGCATTCTGCTTCCATCGAAATGCGACTGCCGTGGCCGGGATCGAACCGGAGTTATTGGGGTCAGCAGCCAAGCACCCTAATCACTAAGCCATAACGATGGCTAGACAGCTAGTCAGTTTTTAGAGTCCTACTACTCAAAGGTAAGCTATCAAAACATGACTCATCGCTTTGTTTTCTTTTGAATTGCGAGCCAAATTTTTGGCACAATTCGTAAATTTTTTCGTAATTATTTATAGCTGCAAAAAATGCTCAGGATGAGCTGGAAAGAAAACATTTATAATGGTGAAACACCAAACGCCAAATTTTACCCTAAGTATACAACGTAGCTCATTGATATCAATGAAAACCAGTCTACTGCCCTGAAATTTGATCTTGAAAATCTTACTTTAGTTATGTAGCGGCCGTCGCCTTTTATGTCAACCACCTTGTTTTGAGGGCGTAAATTGCATATTGGGGCTTGGTCTTGCTCCGCACGAGCAAAAGACAGGTGTACGGCCACCAGGGGACATCTTTAGCAACCGAAAGGAAGGAGAAAGAGGACAGAAAGTAAAAAAGGAGTAACTGAAAATAAAAAAAAATAGCCAAAGGGTGACCTAACCATCTCCACTAGTCGCATCTACTTGTTTTTGATGTGATTCAGTTTCATTATACTTTTTACATGCTGAAGAGCGCGCAATTTCCGTCAACCTGAAGCTTCGGTAAATGTTACAAGCTTAAACAGACTTGACAAAGACATTGTCTTTAAATGTCACTATTGTGATCACTGTTCTGCTTATATTGTAAAAAGCGCATAGCAGCTATCTTGCCTTAAACGCAAGAATATACTTTTCCCGTGTAAGCTAACATAAAACTAACCGAAAAAATATTGTTACGGCTGCACTGTGCCACTGGATACACCATATAGAACCTCGAGGCACGATATCGTACTCGAGGCTGCCATGGGGTGACTGGTACTGTACTGAAGAACCCAAGGTTGCTCAGAAAGAATTTACTTTGCAGCCTCTACGCTGTTGAATATCTGTTCGTTACACTGGAAGCATTTTTCCGTCCCTTTCTATCAAAAGTAGTGCCCTTAGGGAGACCAACTGCGTTGCAACAACCATTAGTCCTTCTCGAGGCTGAGCGCAGAGGGGCTAACCTTTAGTCTAGCCACGAATCATGCCTAGGGCTGAACTGTTCGTCCGGAAGGAACAACGCAGTGGTGCAACCGTTCTTAGTAAGAGTGAAACAGCTGAACGAATAAAAAAAAATTGCGTGGCGGCGGTAGAAATCCAAACGCTGTCTCGCATTGACGGAGCCGGGCGCGCCATCCACTTGACAACCGCCATAATTTCTCCTCTATTGCATGGAAATCGAATCCGCTTAGCTGCCAAATGCTTTACGTACACACGTACATTCCGCGATGCAGATACACATTCTCATGTCACCGTACACTTCATTCCACCACCACAACACAAATTGCGGGAAACATACACATGCTTCAAGAGTCGGGAACCATTCAGGTGGCCGGTCTTGGCAGCATAAACCTCCCGCACCAGGGCGCACTCCTCACTGAATAGAGAGCTAGATGAACGAGGCGGTTCTGCGTGTCGGTGCAGTTGTAGCGGGGGTCTACATGATGGAGTGACACGCAGTCCAGCGCTACAACTGTGCCAGACTTCTTAATACGTATGTTATATACAACTGTATACAGTATGAAACAATTAGGTAACCGAGACACAATATATAGCACGTATTGCTATTATTCACGCGGTGTATGGCTGTTGTATTGTCATACGCTTCGGCCAGGTTTTGCTAAGCCTTAAAACATATAAGACGCGCTCATAACGAAGTTCTTTGTGTTAGAATGATGATCGAGCCGTGTGTGTATTGACGCATAGTGCTTCGCAGCCGCGGGTACCTTGATAGTGCCAGAGTTCACTCGCTGCCTTCCGGCGGCATATCGGCGCGATCTTCTTTCCTCGCCGGTGCCGGAACGGGTCTGTGGTCTTTCTGACGAGTGCAGCGGTAGAATCACTGTACTCGTTGCGCTCGGTAACACTTCTTTTTGGGCTAGTTGGTGTATTTTGAACCAAGGAAAAGCTGCGCTCGGCACCGTCGAGAGCATGGAGCCGCGACGACGACCGGCCGCTCGCCACTTTAGAGCACCGCGTCGGTGCCCAACACTATCAAACCGTATACTTACAGCAACGAAAGGAAATGAGATGACGTATGCTTTTTTCGCGTGCCACGGAACTCCTCTTCATATACGTTTTGAAAAGCGCTGTTCACATACAACTGCACTCTCATATGCCCTTCGCTCCGATGCCACTAAGCCTTTTTTTAAGCAGCAGTCTTCGCATGCGATTGGATAGCAACGTATTCCTGTTCACTTACAACCACACCCCATTTTTATTTGTTGTGCACTAGCGCGGACTTCGATTGCAGTAGGTCACAATTTAATATGCAGCAGGTTTTAAAGTTGGTGACTTACAGCGGGGCAGAGCACGAAAGCGGTGTCTGAAATGAAGTCGTTTGAACCTTCGTTCAAAGCCGCCGCTATGGCTCAGTGGTTATTGCGCTCACCTGCTGACCCTAAAGACGTGGGTTCGATCCCGGCTGCGGCAGTCGAATTTCGATGGAGGCGAAATTCTAGAGGACCGTGTAGTGTGCGATGTCAGTGCACGTTAAAGAACCCCAGGTGGTCGAAATTTCCGGAGCCCTTCACTACGGCGTTCCTCATAGCCTGACTCGCTTTGGGAGGCTAAACCCCATAGACCCATAAATCAAGTCCCTCTGTTCGTCTCCTGCTACCAATGGCTCAAAATTTAGTCCTTATAAACCCATAAATTAAGTCCCTCCGTTCGTCTCCTGCTACCAAGGGCTCAAAATTTAGTCCTTGAGATCTCCTCATGATTGTTTCGTCGCGAAGTTAATCTCATCGCTTTGGTGCCGCCAACTAGCGGTCGTCGTTGCTCCAGAAAGAGCGAAAAATAGCCTAAAGTGTACAATACGGAGTCGCAATTACTCGAAAGTGCTTTGCGCAGACACCAAAAAATTCTCAATGCGCATTTTGTTCATCGTCATTTGCATTTTCTTGAATATCACGAAAACCTTGACCTTGTCACCATGCCTACTTCTGATTGAGGCATCACGCAAATAGGAAAGCTACATTGAAGAACTCGACGCATAACGACTATTTTATGAAAGATGCAATAGGGATGCCGTAAAAGGACATCTGCGTGGAGGAGTTGCGCCAGCGTCCAAAAAAATACGATGTGGTTTACGGCGGGTAACCAATCTGAGGAGTACTGAAAGAAATCGAATGTTCTCATGCTCGGAAGTGAAGTTGTGTGCAGAAGCCTTCGATAAGAGAGGGCTGCGAGTGCAGGAACGGCTATTTTCCGACGTCAGCTGCAAGCGTTCGTATATGATGCATATTAACGGCATTACTTCGTTCAGAGCAAACTGTTCCGAGCGTTACGTGCCCGTTGAGCAGTTTGCAGCAGCCCATATAGGTTAGGGAATGATGGCGTCATATTACACACACTGGGTTATCAAGGAAACGTCGGTGGACATAGCGACTCAGGCGGGCCGCCCTTCCCTTCTGTTCAAAGAATCATGCCAGAGCACGCCGGTGCTTGCGAAAGTCATGTTTCGGTGGTGCATTCCACTGTCGCGCTAAAAAAAAAACGGACGTTACGTGCTCGCAGGAGAGCGCCTGGACACCGCAAATTTTATATCGCGTGTTTATGAAAAGTTTTGATCGAACTCAGGTCAACGATGTCTAACAAGCTACTAAAAGGAAAATGATGGGGCAGCGCAGGAAGACAGGAAAAGGGACAGAGTTGATTAGGGAGGAAACGCGAGTTCTTGATATTATAACTAAATTAAAGATAAGCATAAGGCAGGGCACGCTGGCAGGGCACCTAAAGCGGAGAACCAATATTCGAACGTAACTTACGCATTCCATGAACGTACCATGGCGCGGAGAGAGTACAGTTTGCATGAAATCTCTTTAGTCTATTTTTTATACATCTTGTTTGGGATCCCCGATCAGAATAATGAGTTAATAGAGATTAGATGCGGCTAGCTGCACACAGCGCTGTTAATTGAATGTGAATTGGAGAGGCTGCTTATTGCATTGGACTTAGCTGAGCTGACGTTAATGATAATGAGTGCAACATTTTACTACAACAAATTGCTAAGGACAACAAATTTTTCATATCGCTGTATGCATCTTCTTTTTGGCTCCAGCAAATGCTTATACCTCCTCTCGATTTTTTTTACCAGCTTCCACTGGGGAGGGGTGGGTATGAAACCTCTCAGGAAATGATATATGAGAAGGGACATAACTTATTCGCACATTCCTGGCATGCATTATTAAAAGCCTTTCGGAGTTGAAATATTGCAAACCAGAGTTTCGGTTCTCCCGAACGCAACTAAATCCTTGGCTTTCAGCTCATGTCAGCTTTTTTGCGATCAATGATAAATTCCCTTTCCCGGAACAAACGCAGACAGGACCTGGCTGGCACCATTTGCAAGCACATGAAATCTGTTTTAGCGATAAAAGGGACCCGCCGCGCTGGTACAGTGGCTTTGGCGTTCGGCTGGTGAGACCAAGGTCATAGGTTCGATCACGGCCGTGGTGGCCGTATTTCGATGTAGGCGAAATCCAAAAAACTGCTGTGTGCTTTGCGATTGAAGCGCACGTTAAAGAACACCTGATCGTCTAAATCGATCGGAGCCGTCCAGTACGGACTCCCTTAGCCCGTGTATCTCGCAACGTCAAACCCCATAGTTTACAACCACCACTGCTAAATGGTATCTTATGGAACGAAGTTGTTACCCGAAGGTTGCAAAAAAAAAACGAGCTGGGACCGCAAAATAACGCAGTAACATAACGAGCCATGTTAAAGCAACAAATAGCAGAGTTAGAGACGAAATCTTAGCGATTAACGAAAAAATTACGACAGAAAAATTTTTTACGCGCGAATTGACTTTAACCGTTCCTCGACGGGATAACGTATCTCTCGGAGTCACGTATCTCTGCACCACACTATAAGAGCAGGTCGGAAAACTGAGAGTTTGATCTCTGTCTCTAAAGAAGGCCTGAAACGGTTTGTGGAGCAATGTATTTGGTTTGGTTTATGGGGGTTTAACGTCCCAAAGCGACTCAGGCTATGAGAGACGCGCAATGTATTTGCGTAGACAGTAAGACACGGTGAGAAAGATAGAAGTAACGGTAAAGCATCGTATCATGCTATGCGAACATTAAAGGTGATTATAAAGACAGCTGCAGGCTGAAAAACACAAGAGACAACCATAGAAGACAGACTGATAACATCTGAATGCAAGCTGGTCGCGCTCGCCATCCTGTTGAAAAATGACGGACACGGCAAGCAGGACGACGAAAAATTGTCCTCCGACGTGTTGGAACAGGAAAGTAAATGGGAAAAAAAGAAACGCGGCAGTAAGTTATGCAGTCACTCATAGAAGGCACGGGATGGGCGATGTTGCGGAAAAGGAAGAGGTCAGGAGACTGGAGTGGACATTGTTATACTCGAGGGGCAAATTATTTGCGCAGGTGCAAAGAAGCGGGAAAAGAAAGGATGAGGACGATTCACGATTCAGGGCCACAAGACTACCCTGGCAAATCAATCCTCCACCGTGGGTATGTGCCACTCCAAAAGAGGACAGCAGCAACAACAAAAACTATCAGGAAGCAGAGAGGAAGCAATAATTGAGGGAGCAAAATGTCAACCACGCACGAACAGGAAAGGGCGAAACATTGCCGCACTTGCTGCAGGCTTCGACGATGTCTTTGAGTGGATAGGAGGAGCGCTGGCAGTGTGCATAGCAAGACGAGTGTAATTTTTGCGTGCGATGACTCCGCAAGTGCAGAAAGCGGTATGCGCCGTGCCACAGGTGTGTTATCAGGGCATCCGCATAGAGAAAGAAGCACTAGCGGTGAACCACGAAATTTTGAACTGCGAGGGACACAAACTGCATTTCGATGTACTGGACATTAGGAAGGAACTGCAAGTAGCAGCAAGACGTAATAATCAGTAAGAAAGCTTGTTGAGCTGGTTGGTACATACTGAATGTAAAAAACAGCGCAGAGACAAAGGACAGACGAAGCAAACAGGACCGGCGCTGACTAGCAACTGAGGTCCATTAGATCATGGTTGAGGCATCAGTATGTCTTTTGGTGTGGCACATGAGCTGCCTCTGGTGAAAAGGGTGAATTTTTGTGTGCTTCTTTCTAATAAACTGCTGTTGTTAGTAATTGCCGGTCCTGTCTGCGTCTCTGCAGTGTTATTCCGTCACACAAAAGAATGGTTTCCGACGGGCCGGCATCCATTGCAACTAAGGAGTGGGAGGAACAATGGAATGGCGACTTCCGGGTAGGCGGTAGCTTTTTTCTGGAGTCTGAAAGCGCTCAGAAAAAGGGAGTAAAAGGAGGCGGGCAGCTTTCGTCTTTCGTATTCCACAGTCAGCACGGAGGGCCTCTGTGCTGAGCACAAAAGGTTTCCGGAGGGTCCATAAATGACCTAAATGATGAAGCAGAGGAAGGAGTGTGAACGAAATTGTAAAAGAAAGCACAGGGAAGAAATAGGTTAAGGCCTACTATATAGCTCAGATAAATATTAAGCGAGTTAAAGCGCTATTACTGTTGCTTGAGAAGAAGCAACATATATCAACACAGGGTATAGCAATGTATGCTTTCCCGGAAACGCACCTTAGGATCGC